>NC_081185.1:80066207-80133464 GCF_029867415.1 Vicia villosa
TGATCCCAACCAAGAATGAAACTAGAGCAGGACTCGGATGTTCACCAACATTCTCAAACTGCACCAAGAAGGATGAAACCCTTCGTCCGATCAAGGAAACATTCATTAGTGGAGGATTCCTTAACCCAATTCCTCAAGAAGTTAATGTCCTTATCGAAGAATGCATCGAAGAAGGTCTACTCCGATGATGAAGAAGAATGGAAATGTTATCTCAATGACTCGGGATACATATCTCAGGAAGAACCATATCCTCCTTCAGAGAAATCCAAAGGCAATGAAACTGAGCCTGTTCCTGCAGAAATCTGGGACACCTTGGGACAACCAAGTGGAAAATTTGATTATATGGTGAAATATACTGCGCCTGAAAGTTCAAAGATTTCCATGGAAGATATCCAACCAACTGGATGGGGAGATTCCTTTGAATATAATAGTCAACCAAAAGAGGCTTACCAATACTGTCAATTTTCTCAGCAGCCTGAAATTACTGAAGATTTCGGCTTCAATGCATCTGACCAAGATTTATAATCCTGAAGATGGTTACCATCACATAAATGCCATTTTTGAAGATGAAGGGGAAGATGGTCCCGCAGTTGACTCGGAAAGTGTCGCTGACAATGAGTCTCTTCATCCTGAAGACTGGGAAATACATCCTGAAAATTCTGAAGATTGTGACTCGTCTTATGCTCTTCAAGAAGTAGAAGAAGACCGTTTCAACTCTACAAAGAACAAGGTTGACAAACCAGGACCTTCGAATCCTGCTCGACCAGCGGTCAATGTCAATACTGAAGATAATTCTGAGGAGATTTTTTCCTGAATACATAATACACAGAGGAGTTCGTTGCTACTGGAAAGCTGTCGATGTTCCGAATGTTGTTCGCCGCTCAAAGTAATCACTTCGCTGTTATTTTGACCTCCTGCCTTGCCCAAAGCAGAGAGATGTTTTATAGGGCTTTGCTTTTAAATGTTCCGCCCAAATAACTTTGTGTATAGGGCTTTGTTTTAAAAGTTTCCCTCTTTGTCCTGCCCAAGACAAATGAGTTTGTGTTTAGGGCTTTGTTTCAAAAATGAATCATAAATAAAGTGTCATTTTGAATTCCCTACATTATATGTTTTATTTTTGCTTTTTTTTTTTTGGAAATGGTAATCCTAAAAAACCAAAATAAAGAAAAAAAAAGCTTTTTCAAAAAAAAATCTGCATACACTCCTGCATTCATAAATTTTCTGAAATAAATATAAATCACATGTGCAGATTTACTATTGATAAACCCATTGAATGCAATAACCCTATGCCCTCTCCCAACTTTGAGTTTCCTGTGTTCGAAGCCGAAGAAGAGGAAGAAGAGGAGATCCCGGACGAGATTTCTCGATTACTTAAGCACGAGGAAAAGAGCCATTCTGCCTCACAAAGAGCCTTTAGAAAAAATCAACTTGGGTTCTGAAGAAGACAAAAAAGAAGTGACCATTGGATCGCTGCTTGATACCGATGTCAAGAGTAAGTTGACAGACCTTCTCAAAGAATATGTTGATGTGTTTGCCTGGTCCTACCAAGACATGCCTGGGTTGGATACCAATATTGTTCAGCATTACTTGCCGTTGAAGCCAGAATGTCCGCCAGTTAAGCAGAAATTGCGAAGGACTCACCCTGATATGGCTAACAAGATCAAAGTGGAAGTTCAAAAACAGCTCGACGCAGGTTTTCTTGTCACCTCTGAGTATCCTCAATGGTTGACCAACATAGTGCCAGTTCCGAAGAAAGATGGAAAAGTCAGAATGTGTGTTGACTACCGTGATTTGAACAAGGCCATTCCAAAAGATGACTTTCCATTACCACATATCGACATGCTGGTTGATAACACCGCTAAGTTCAACGTCTTTTCCTTCATGGACGGGTTCTCCGGTTATAATCAGATCAAGATGGCTCCTGAAGACATGGAGAAGACATCTTTCATCACCCCATGGGGTACCTTTTGCTACAAAGTGATGCCGTTTGGATTGAAGAATGCAGGCGCAACTTACCAAAGGGCAATGACTACTCTCTTTCATGACATGATGCATAAAGAAATTGAAGTTTATGTGGACGACATGATAGCCAAGTCCAGCACAGAAGAAGAACATATTGAATACCTTTTGAAGTTGTTTCAACGACTAAGGAAATATCAGCTTCGCTTGAATCCTAACAAATGTACTTTTGGGGTTAGATCTGGAAAACTCTTAGGTTTCATTGTCAGCCAAAAAGGTATCGAAGTAGATCCCGACAAAGTCAGAGCTATTCAAGAGATGCCTGCACCAAAAACTGAAAAGCAAGTAAGAGGATTTCTCGGACGATTGAACTATATCTCCAGGTTTATCTCTCAAATGACTGCTACTTGTGGGCCGATTTTCAAGCTTCTCCGCAAAGATCAAGGGGTTGTATGGACCGAAGATTGCCAGAAAGCGTTCGAAAGTATCAAGGAGTACCTGTTAGAACCACCAATATTGATTCCTCCAGTTGAAGGAAGACCGCTAATCATGTACCTTACCGTGTTGGAAGAATCCATGGGTTGTATGCTTGGACAACAAGATGAAACCGGTAAGAAGGAGCATGCTATCTATTACCTGAGTAAGAAATTCACAGATTGTGAGTCTCGTTACTCCATGCTCGAAAAAACATGTTGTGCTTTGGCTTGGGCTTCAAAACGTCTCCGCCAATACATGATCAACAATACTACTTGGTTAATCTCCAAAATGGATCCGATCAAGTACGTCTTTGAAAAGCCTGCCTTAACAGGAAGGATTGCCCGATGGCAAATGCTGTTATCTGAGTATGACATTGAGTACCGTGCTCAAAAAGCGGTCAAAGGAAGCATCCTTGCCGATCATTTGGCGCATCAACCAATTAATGAATATCAATCTCTGAAGCTTGACTTTCCTGACGAAGATGTCTTGTACTTGAAGATGAAAGATTGTGACGAACCGTTACCTGAAGAAGGTCCTGAACCTGGATCAAGATGGGGCCTAATTTTCGATGGAGCAGTAAACGCTTTTGGCAATGGAATTGGGGAAATCATCATCACTCCCAAGGGTACTCATATCCCATTCTCCGCCAGATTGCTATTTGAGTGCACCAACAACATCGCAGAATATGAAGCTTGTATCATGGGTCTCGAAGAAGCCATTGACTTAAGGATCAAGATCCTCGACATATATGGAGATTCAGCCCTTGTGATCAACCAAATCAAAGACAAGTGGGAAACTTACCACCCTGGCTTGATTCCTTACAGAGATTATGCAAGACGTCTGTTGACTTTCTTCAACAAGGTTGAATTGCATCATATACCTCGAGATCAGAATCGAATGGCAGACGCCTTGGCTACTCTATCTTCCATGTTCAAAGTCAATCACTGGAATGATATGCCTACGGTCAGAATCACGCGCCTTGAAAGGCCCGCCTATGTGTTTGCAACTGAAGCAGTCATCGATGATAAACCGTGGTTCCACGACATCAAACGCTTCCTTCAAACTCAAGAGTACCCACTTGGGGCATCAAACAAAGATAAGAAAACTCTAAGGAGACTTTCTGGCAGTTTCTTCCTGAACGGAGATGTGCTATACAAAAGAAACTTCGACATGGTTTTGCTCAGATGCATGGACAGACACGAAGCAGACATGTTAATGCATGAAGTGCATGAAGGATCCTTTGGAACTCATTTAAACGGGCATGCAATGTCCAAGAAAATCTTAAGAGCAGGATACTATTGGTTGACAATGGAATCTGATTGTTACAAACACGTGAAGAGATGTTACAAGTGCCAGATCTACGCAGATAAGATCCATGTGCCACCGACTCTACTCAACGTTCTCTCATCCCCATGGCCTTTTTCCATGTGGGGTATTGACATGATTGGAATGATTGAACCAAAAGCTTCAAACGGTCATCGTTTCATCTTGGTAGCAATTGATTACTTCACCAAATGGGTCGAAGCAACATCTTACGCCAATGTTACAAGACAAGTGGTTGTGAGGTTCATCAAGAACAACATCATTTGCCGATATGGTGTTCCCAGCAAGATCATTACTGACAATGGTTCAAATTTGAACAACAAAATGATGAAAGAATTGTGTGAGGAATTCAAGATTGAGCATCATAACTCTTCTCCTTACAGACCAAAAATGAACGGCGCCGTTGAAGCTGCTAACAAAAACATCAAGAAGATCGTCCAGAAAATGGTCGTCACTTACAAAGACTGGCACGAAATGCTGCCATTTGCTTTACATGGGTACCGTACTTCAGTGCGTACTTCAACAGGGGCAACTCTCTTTTCTCTAGTATACAGCATGGAAGCTGTGCTCCCCGTAGAAGTTGAAATCCCATCAATGAGAGTCCTCATGGAGACTAAGTTATCAGAGGCTGAATGGTGCCAAAGCAGATACGATCAGTTGAATTTAATCGAAGAAAAACGTATGACTGCTCTATGCCATGGACAGTTGTACCAAGCAAGGATGAAACAAGCTTTCAACAAAAAGGTTCGACCTCGTGAATTTCGAGAAGGCGACCTCGTGCTTAAAAAAATCTTGTCTTTTCAACCAGATTCTAGGGGCAAATGGTCTCCTAATTACGAAGGCCCGTATGTTGTCAAAAGAACATTTTCTGGCGGTGCCATGATTCTTACAACCATGGATGGTGATGAACTCCCACATCCTGTGAATGCTGATGCAGTCAAGAAATACTTTGTCTAAAAAAATACAAAAAGAACAGCTCGGTAAGTTGAAAACCCGCAAAGGGCGATTTAGGCAAAAATGAGCGTCTCGGTGGACTGAAAACCCGAAAGGGCGGTCCAGGCAAAAATTAGAGACAATAAACAGAAAAATTCATCCTGGTAGATTGAAAACCTGAAAGGGCAATCTAGGCAAAAATTAGGGATTAATGACAAAGTAACTGCATCAGTCCATACTTCGTCACCTGAAGAGTCTTTTTCATCAAAGGATCTCCAATCAAATCATCGCTAATCTGAAGCAACAAGCACAGTTGGAACTCAAAGTTGTTGGGGAATAGTGGTTATTGCTTTCAATGTAGCCTTTTCCGCATAATTACCATTTCCAATTTTTGTAAATACTCTATGGAATCACGCCTTTAGCTGATTTCCATCCTATTAAATAAATTTGAGCCTTGTGCCCATTTGTTTGCAATCTCTAGTTTCTTTTAGCTTGCAAAATGACGCTTTAATTTGTTAGACGCTGGCCTATAGATCTAGAGGGGGGTGAATAGATCTCACTAAGTTTTTACAGATTTTTCTACAGACTCGAGCGAAAGCGGTTCTGAATCGACTTGCGTCTATTCTGGACCGCTATTGCAAAGGTCGTATGTGTTTCAAAACCAAGGAGTAAGTGGAATTGATGGTGAAGTAATATGATAGCTAATCAATACGTTTAACAACTGAAATCCAATTAACTTCTAGATTGACAACTTTGATTTTCAATGCAGTAAGATTGGATTAAGCAAAAACACAAACACTTGGTGATAGGTTCAATTTGATAGTGATTCAAGTTGTGGTGAATTGTGATGTTTGTGCAGAACTTTAATTCACAATTTTAACACTTGAATCGTTGATCAATTTTGCACTTATAACCAATTGTGAACAGAAAATAAAAGAGAAAGTAAAAGCGACAAGAACACGATATTTGTTTAGGCAGTTCGTCGATCGTCCTCGCTACGACTACGTCTGCCCCCAATTCCAAATTGAAATTGGGTAATCTTTCATTAATGTTGAAAGTAGTATATACAAAGAAGATAACAAAGCGATAAACGATAAACCAATTATGTCGATCCTTTGAATCTTCTTCCCCCTTAATCTTGAGTCAGATCAAGGTTATCCAAGAGCTTCACTTTGATTCCCTTCTGCAGTGTCTTGATTCCTTGAACTCCCCGTTCCTCAATCGTTACACTCAGCCGAATCCTCAATGAACGTCTCTTGATAAAAACCCCCAAGAACCACCCGTCGTGGAGGACAAAACCCGCAGATTTTATTCACCAACAAACCCCACAAACCTTCACCCACTAGGAATCTTCAATTCCGTTCCATGGACGTTATCGAACTCATCACTAACCCGCAACGCAAGAATGATTATGTGTAATTGTGTTGGAGATGATGAAGAACGAAGATGAGAAGCGTTTGTGTATCTTTCAGTCGTTGGTGTTACTTGAATAATTACCCTTGCACAATATATATAATTGCATAACAGTTAGAACCAAGAAAAACTGATTTTTGAACTTTCTTGATCAGTTAGGTCGACCACTTGTAGTGCTTAGGTCGACCTAGCAGAGCTTGCAGAATTTTGCTCCCAGTTAGGTCGACCTGTTGAAGGAGTAGGTCGACCAGAATCCTCTTCTGATGCATTCTGGGGACATTTTTACAGATTAGGTCGACCTAGTTGCCATGTAGGTCGACCTAGCAGACTGATATGAAGATTTCTTCATTTTGAGTCGACCTAAATGGTCTGTGAGTCGACCTAGCAGAGGTATATGGATTTTCCTTCATTTTAGGTCGACCTAGGTTGACAGTAGGTCGACCTAACTGCTGATTTTCTGCATTTTTCATGTCCAGCTTGTGTTGAGTCGACTTATATGCATAGTGGATCACCTTGTGCTTTCATGAGTGATCAAATGCTTTGCTTTTCTGATTCCTCCTTGTTGTTTGAATGCTTATTTGAGTTTGCCATGAATCAAAAACATCTTTGAGTGTAATCTTGTATTCACATACTCCCCCTTTTTGATGATGGCAAACCATTCGACTAAGCTCTGGTAGTAAATGATAAAGACTCAGCAGAGCTCCCCCGTACATCCAGCATCTATCTCTCAACAGGGCAATCTCTCAACAAAGCTCCCCCGTACCTCCAGCATCTATCTCCCCCTTTGTCAACATCAAAAAGAGAAAACAGGAGAATAGAAGAGTAACAAGAGAACCATAGATAATAATGCTAGCATGTATAGTGTAGTAGGTAAAAGGTAGTTAATGGTAGAATGAGACACATATGTGAGCAGGAGCAGTTTTTTATGCATGAGGTCACTATAAGCATGTTAATTGATAGCATATTATAGTATCAATAATATTTTTGGAAGTGAACAACAATTACATTACCGCTTTTTCAATATGACGCCTGGCTTGATGATGAACTACCTTTATGCTAAAAAAATGTTAGCAAGACAAATAGATATATACATAAAGTACAGAAATAATATTAAGAGGAAACAAACGTAATTAGCCCAAATTAGAGATATCGAGTATCCCTAATTCCCTACGAATGTTGAAATATTGCTCCGTTGCTAGCGGTTTGGTGAAGATGTCAGCTAGTTGCTTCTTGCTTTCTACACGTTCAAAAGTAACGTCTCCTTTCTCTACATGATCTCGTAGAAAGTGATGCCTTATTTCAATGTGTTTGGTACGTGAGTGTAAGACAGGATTTTTACTCAAGTTTATGGCGCTTGTGTTGTCGCACATGATAGGTATGTGATCAAGCTTAATACCAAAGTCAAGAAGTTGTTGCTTGAGCCATAATATTTGTGCACAGCAGCTTCCAGCAGCTACATATTCTGCCTCAGCAGTGGATAATGCAACCGATACTTGTTTCTTACTATGCCAACTTATTAATGAGTTTGAGAATAGATGACACGTTCCACTAGTGCTTTTTCTATCGGATTTGCAGCCAGCAAAATCTGAATCGGAGAATCCTACCAAATGACACTCATTTCCTTTTGGATACCATAGGCCATATGTAGTAGTTCCACGTAAGTATCGCAGAATTCTTTTGACAGCTTTCAAGTGAGATTCTTTTGGACAAGATTGATATCTTGCACACATACACACACTAAACATGATGTCTGGTCTTGAGGCAGTAAGATACAATAGTGAACCTATCATACCTCGGTATAATTTCACGTCAACCTCTTTACCTTTCTCATCTTTGTCTAGATTTGTATTTGTTGCCATAGGTGTGTCAATTTCCTTTGCTTCACTCATTCCAAATCTTTTGAGCAGCTCCGTACAATATTTAGTTTGATTCACAAACGTTCCATGACTGAGTTGCTTGATTTGTAGGCCAAGGAAGAAATTTAGCTCACCCATGAGACTCATCTCAAATTCACTCTGCATAAGCTTAGAAAAGTCTTTGACAAGTTTTGCATTAGTGGACCCAAATATAATATCATCTACATAAATTTGGACTAAGAGAATATCCTTATCTTTTCTTTTAATAAAGAGAGTAGTATCAACTTTACCTCTAGAGTACCCTTGACTAAGGAGAAATTTGCTCAAACGTTCGTACCAAGCCCGAGGGGCTTGTTTAAGACCGTATAGAGCACGTTTCAGCTTATAAACATGAGTTGGATACATGTAATTCTCAAAGCCGGGTGGCTGAGCAACATAGACTTCTTCATTTATATAGCCATTTAGAAAGGCACTCTTAACATCCATTTGGAATAGTTTGAAGTCTTTAGAACAAGCATAAGCAAGTAAGAGGCGAATAGCTTCGAGACGTGCTACAGGAGCGTATGTCTCTTCATAATCAATACCTTCCTCTTGATTGTAACCTTGGGCAACTAATCTAGCTTTGTTTCTAGTAATAACACCGTTTTCATCAAGTTTGTTACGAAAAACCCATCTAGTGCCTATTACTTGATGATCTCCCGGATGAGGGACTAAGTCCCAAACATCATTCCGTTTAAATTGGTTTAATTCTTCTTGCATGGCCATTAGCCAATGCTCATCAAGTAATGCATCCTTAGCGTTTTTCGGCTCAACTTGTGAAACAAAAGCAAAATGATGGCAGAAGTTACTTATCTTTGAGCGTGTTGTAACGCCCCTTGAGATGTCTCCTATTATATTATCAATTGGATGGTCTTTCACGTTTGTCCAGGCCTTTGGAAGTTCTTCATTGTTTGAGATGCTTTCTTTTTCATTTTCATTGTGAGACTCATCTTTCTCTCTCTCAGCATCTTTCTTTACAATACTTTCATCCTCATCTTCCTTATCCTTGACAATGTCTTCAGTGGATGGGCCTGCATCATTAAATGAAAGACCTTTCTCGACATATTTTGCATAAGATTCATCAAAAGAAACGTGTACTGACTCTTCTACTATAAGTAATCTCTTATTATATATTTGATATGCTTTGCTAGATTGTGAGTAACCAAGGAATATGCCCTCATCAGCTTTAGCATCGAATTTGCCAAGATTATCCTTACCATTGTTCAAAACAAAACACTTGCAACCGAATACATGGAGATGAGATACATTTGGTTTTCTACCCTTTAGTAATTCATAGGGAGTTTTGTTCAGTATAGGACGTATTGTTATCCTATTCAAAACATAACATGCTGTACTAATCGCGTCAGCCCAGAAATACTTTGGTAGATTACCCTCATTCAGCATTGTTCTTGCCAGCTCCTCTAGAACTCGATTTTTACGTTCAACTACTCCGTTTTGTTGAGGTGTTCTAGGAGCTGAAAAGTTATGCTCAATTCCATGTTTATCACAGTATTTTTCAAAAAGAATGTTTTCAAATTCTCCACCGTGATCACTTTGAATTGCAACTATTTTGTTGTTCATTTTGTTTTGACATAATCTTGCAAATTGAGTAAAGGCTGAAAAAGTTTGATTCTTACTAGGTAAAAAGATTGTCCAACAAAATCTTGAGTAATCATCGACAATGACAAAACCATAGGTGTTTCCACCTATGCTTTTAGTCCTTGAAGGGCCAAAGAGATCCATGTGAAGTAGTTCAAGAGGGCGTGATGTTGAAACCACGTTCTTTGATTTAAAAGAGATTTTTGTTTGCTTTCCCTTTTGACAAGCATCACATAGATGATCTTTTGAAAACTTCATTTTGGGTAAGCCGATTACTAAATCTTTTGAGACAACTTTATTTAGTAAGTCAAAATTTATGTGGGCGAGACGTCTATGCCAAAGCCATGAGTCATCGCCTAGAGCAACTAGACATTTGGTACTAGACTTAGATACCTCATCCAAGTTTAGCATGTAGATGTTGTTTACTCTTAAGCCCTTAAACATAATGTCTCTTTTCTTAGTATGTTCTATTGTGCATCCAGAATTTGTAAACATTACTTTAAAATCTTTGTCGCACAATTGACTTATACTTAAAAGATTATGTTTAAGACCTTCTACTAGCAGCACATCAGTTATAGTAGTGGTAGAAGGGTTACCTACACTTCCTTTACCAAGTATGGCTCCCCGATTGTTATCTCCATAGGTGACATACCCCTTTTTCTTTGCTTGAAACTCAACGAAAAGAGATAGGTCTCCAGTCATGTGTCTTGAACATCCGCTATCAAGGAACCACAACCTTTCGGCAATGTCAAGACACTTTTCAGCTTTCTTTTTCTTGTTTTGATGAGCCATGAAACATAGGTTTGCTGATTCTTCTTCATCGCTTGACGAGCTTTCACTAGATGAATCACTTTCCCATGCTATGTAAGCTCTTTTAGATTTGTTATGACCTTTGCTTTGGTTCTTCTCCTTTTCTTTCTTAAGGTATGGACAATCCGGTTTGTAGTGACCGGCTTTCCCACAATTGAAGCAAAGACCTTTGATCTTTCCTTTGTTGTCGTCATCTTGTTTGAACATGTTTGATTGCTTTCTATAGTTGATCAATCCCTTGTCGGAATGTTTTGCTCCATTTTTCTTTAGATATTTGTTGTATCTTCGCACAAACAGCCCCATTTCCTCATCATCGGAGTCTTCGTCACTACTTGTGTCACTATCCTTTGGCTCTCGTTTTGAGGTCTTGGAGCTCGATGCTTTTAGAGCTATTGACTTCTTCTCTACCTCTTTCTCCATGTTCTTTTCTTTCTTTGTCCTCTTCTCATGCATGTCAAGGCATTTAAGATGTTGTTCATGTTCCTCTAGTTTACCAAAAAGAGTGGTAATGTCTAAAGTGTTGAGATCATTTGCTTCCTTAATTGCTGTAACTTTGGGCTGCCATTCCCTGTTCAAACACCTTAAGATTTTGTTAGTAGCAACTGCATTGGAAACAGGTCTATCAAGAGAATTTAATCGATTTTTCAGGTGAACGAATCTTTTCTGCATGCTTTCGATGGTTTCACCATCTTCCATGTGGAAAAGTTCGAACTCTTGAGTTAACGTATTGATCCTAGCTAGTTTGACATCATCCGTTCCCTCGTGGGCAACTTGCAATGTGTCCCACATAGCTTTAGCTGATCTACAATGGGAAACGCGATAGTATTCATCAACTCCTAGAGCTGAGATTAGAATCTTTCTCGCTTTCCAATCGTATGCATATTTCTTTTCATCTTCAGCATTCCAAGTATCTTCTGGTTTTGGAACAACTGCACCAGCTGCATTTGTCATAGTGATCTGAAATGGACCATTGACAATAGCTGTCCAGATGTTCCTATCAATTGCATTGATATGGACACACATACAATCCTTCCAATAGCCGTAGTTTTCTCCGTTGAAAACTGGAGCTCTATTATGAGCCCCTTTAGGTCCAGAAGCCATCTTTCCAATAAGTGTTTCACGTAGCACGGAATAAACCAGAGCTCTTGATGCCACTTGTTAGACGCTGGCCTATAGATCTAGAGGGGGGGTGAATAGATCTCACTAAGTTTTTACAGATTTTTCTACAGACTCGAGCGAAAGCGGTTCTGAATCGACTTGCGTCTATTCTGGACCGCTATTGCAAAGGTCGTATGTGTTTCAAAACCAAGGAGTAAGTGGAATTGATGGTGAAGTAATATGATAGCTAATCAATACGTTTAACAACTGAAATCCAATTAACTTCTAGATTGACAACTTTGATTTGCAATGCAGTAAGATTGGATTAAGCAAAAACACAAACACTTGGTGATAGGTTCAATTTGATAGTGATTCAAGTTGTGGTGAATTGTGATGTTTGTGCAGAACTTTAATTCACAATTTTAACACTTGAATCGTTGATCAATTTTGCACTTATAACCAATTATGAACAGAACATAAAAGAGAAAGTAAAAGCGACAAGAACACGATATTTGTTTAGGCAGTTCGTCGATCGTCCTCGCTACGACTACATCTGCCCCCAATTCCAAATTGAAATTGGGTAATCTTTCATTAATGTTGAAAGTAGTATATACAAAGAAGATAACAAAGCGATAAACGATAAACCAATTATGTCGATCCTTTGAATCTTCTTCCCCCTTAATCTTGAGTCAGATCAAGGTTATCCAAGAGCTTCACTTTGATTCCCTTTTGCAGTGTCTTGATTCCTTGAACTCCCCGTTCCTCAATCGTTACACTCAGCCGAATCCTCAATGAACGCCTCTTGATAAAAACCCCCAAGAACCACCCGTCGTGGAGGACAAAACCCGCAGATTTTATTCACCAACAAACCCCACAAACCTTCACCCACTAGGAATCTTCAATTCCGTTCCATGGACGTTATCGAACTCATCACTAACCCGCAACGCAAGAATGATTATGTGTAATTGTGTTGGAGATGATGAAGAACGAAGATGAGAAGCGTTTGTGTATCTTTCAGTCGTTGGTGTTACTTGAATAATTACCCTTGCACAATATATATAATTGCATAACAGTTAGAACCAAGAAAAACTGATTTTTGAACTTTCTTGATCAGTTAGGTCGACCACTTGTAGTGCTTAGGTCGACCTAGCAGAGCTTGCAGAATTTTGCTCCCAGTTAGGTCGACCTGTTGAAGGAGTAGGTCGACCAGAATCCTCTTCTGATGCATTCTGGGGACATTTTCACAGATTAGGTCGACCTAGTTGCCATGTAGGTCGACCTAGCAGGCTGATATGAAGATTTCTTCATTTTGAGTCGACCTAAATGGTCTGTGAGTCGACCTAGCAGAGGTATATGGATTTTCCTTCATTTTAGGTCGACCTAGGTTGACAGTAGGTCGACCTAACTGCTGATTTTCTGCATTTTTCATGTCCAGCTTGTGTTGAGTCGACTTATATGCATAGTGGATCACCTTGTGCTTTCATGAGTGATCAAATGCTTTGCTTTTCTGATTCCTCCTTGTTGTTTGAATGCTTATTTGAGTTTGCCATGAATCAAAAACATCTTTGAGTGTAATCTTGTATTCACAATATGGAGGATGACAGAATTAGGAAATGAAAAGTCTTGGATTAAATTACTTAAACTCAATTATGGCAATCTTGGAATGAATTATAAATTTGAACTTGGGTTTCTCCGCTTGAAATTAATGCCATTGCATATCTCTAAGGATGGTGATACAATAGCATTCGCAAACAACCTACAAAGCCGAGCCATTCTCTATAACAGGAGAACTAAAAGAGCAAGGAAAACTAGAATTAACAATAAGATATGTTGGTTCTCTATGAAAGATGTGAGATATTGGATCGAACTCTAGTATGGTCGAAGGGTAGCTTCTTGGTTCGACAGTTCGACAGAGTTAAGCATGAAGTCCAAGGTTGCTCACATGCTGGTGTCGAAGAGTGCATGTTGTAGTCGAAGATGGGTCTAACATGCAGATGTCGAAGATGCTAGGGTTGTTAGCATGTTAAATTAGGTTTTAGTGTTTAAACCCCAATTTGTTAAGTTAGCTTGTTTATTAAGTTGGCTTGTGTAATGGGCCTTGCTGAAAAAGTCCATTAGTTAGTATGTTAGGTTTTATTATAAATAGCATACTAGTCTCTCATCATTGCTAAGCTGCAAATCCTAATTTAGGGTGAGAGAGGTTATTTGTTATTCTTGTAAACTTGTAATCTTGTTTGAAGAGAAAGTGAAAGAATAGCAGTTATAACCAATTCTTGTCTTTTTCTTCCTTCTTCTTAATTTTTCCTTTGTTCTATACTTTGTTCTTGGCATTGAATTCACAATAAAAGATTATGTCGAAAGCTTGGTATCGACCTCTTGATACGAAGATAAGTTCTTCTCCAACGATATACTTGTTTGAATCTATACTAATTCATATACTTGGTTTCGATGGATCCTATTACTTGTTTAGAACTCAGTTATCTATTTATATTTTAAGCATAGAGTAATGTTCTTGCAAGTCAATATACGTTCGATGTTTTGGAAATGAATTGTTTTATTTTATTATGATACCCGATAGTGACTACTGCAATTGAATTTAATATCTAAACCGTTGTCATTAGTTGGACAGATTTGTATTATTGCACAGAGAAATATGGCCGCACTTTTGAGAATCCAGCATTCACTTTCCTTTTGTGATTTTGTTCTTTTTATGTGTTTTGCTGCTTTAGCCTTTTGTCTAACAGGAGTCCTTTTTGAATTTTAGATCCACAAACTCAACTCTGATTAAATCGAACACTACTAATGATACATGTCGGGTTGATGGGATGAAGGAAGCTTATTCAAGTTAAATTCTCTCCAGATATAGCATTGGTTCCTGTCTTGTAAAGACATTGATGGCCCTCTTGATGTATATCTAGTGTTTCTTTAGAAACATTTGTAGCAACTTGTTATTTCTTAACAAGTGTGTTGTTCTACGGTTTTTGAAGGTAACAGATCAAACTACTCTCTTCCGATATATATTGACTTGCAAAGGATTTGTTGCAAAAGTGAAAATTAGGTTACAAAGAGAGGGTCTTTATATAGAGACCAGGGAAACATAAATAGACATAACATTTAATGATTAACTATTTCCTATGAAAGTTTGTCTTCCCTAGAGAATCTGTCTTTTGGCTTTCCAAGACTGCATTTAAATTTATCCAACAAAACTCCCCCATAAATTAAATGCTCCTTCGGTCAATTAATCCCAGCATTATCTTGCCTCTGTCGAATATCTCCTTCGACAATGGTTTTGTGAAAATATCTGCAGCTTGATCCTTGCTTGCCACATGCTTCAGTTCGACGCTTCCATTTTTCACATGTTCTCGAATGAAATGAAAACGTACGTCGATGTGTTTACTTCTTTCATGATTCACTGGATTCTTCGCCAGTTCGATTGCTGATTTGTTGTCGACTTGCACTATGGTTGCATTTTCCTGCTTCTGCTCTAACTCACATAACAATCTTCTAAGCCATATAGCATGGCATACACACCATGATGCAGCCACGTATTCTGCTTCGCATGTTGACAGTGTTACAATTGGTTGCTTCCTTGAGAGCCATGTGAAAGCAGTGTTTCCCATAAAGAATACATATCCTGATGTACTTTTTCGATCGTCTATATGTCCACACCAATCGCTGTCGGAGTAACCTGTTAGCTTGTAATCTTCTGCTTTTGAGTAAAACATTCCAAGTGACACAGTTCCTTGGATATAACGAAGAATTCTCTTCAAAGCTTTCCAGTGTGAGTGAACTGGTTCTTCCATAAATCGACTCAAGATTCCGACACTTAGAGAAAGATCTGGTCTAGTACATGTGAGATATCGAAGACTTCCGACCAAGCTTCGAAATTTGTTTGCTTCGACACGTTCCCCCCCATCAAATTTTGAAAGCTTGGCTCCTGGCTCCATTGGTGTCGAGATTGGATTGCAACCTTCCATTTTGAACCTCTTCAGAATGTCCTTTGCATATTTTTCTTGTGAGACAAAAATTCCAGTTTCTTCTTGTCGAACTTCCAGACCAAGAAAGAAGCTCATTCGACCTAAGTCCGTCATTTCAAATTCTTGTGTCATTCGACCTTTGAATTTTTCGATCATTTGATCACTGTTGCCCAGGAAAATCAAGTCGTCGACATAGAGTGCAACGAGCAGTATATCTCCGTTATACTTCTTTACATATAGGGCATGTTCATAAGGACATTGTTGGAAACCATTCTTTTTGAAGTAAGTATCAATACGTGTATTCCATGCACGAGGTGCCTGCTTTAATCCATAAAGTGCTTTCTTGAGTCTTAGCACTTTTCCTTTGCTTCCGTCTTTCATGTATCCTGGTGGTTGTTCGACATAGACTTCTTCATCGAGCACACCATTCAAAAATGCTGATTTGACATCCATTTGAAATATTGGCCATTTGAGCTGAGCAGCTTGAGACATCAGCAGTCGAATTGTCTCCATTCTTGCAACTGGTGCGAATACTTCATTATAATCTATTCCTTCCTTCTGCCTGTATCCTTTTGCCACAAGTCGCGCCTTGTACCTTTCGACTTTTCCTTGAGCATTCATCTTTTTCTTAAACACCCACTTCACACTAATGGTTCGACTTCCTTTTGGTAACTCTGCTAGTTCCCAAGTTTTGTTGTGTTCGATAGCTTTAATTTCTTCGTCCATGGCATTCTTCCACTTCTCATCTCTCCATGCTTCTTCGAAACTAATGTTTTCAGAATCTGCCAGTAGACACACAAGATGTACTTCTTCTGTATTATCATACAACTCTTGCAAGCTTCTCATTCTGGGCTGTGAGGATTCGTCTTCACTGTCAAAGTATTCAAACCTTGGTAATTGATTTTGGGTTGTTGGTATACCGAATGAGGGTTCTTCAGTTTCGACTATGTCTTCTGTCGAATTCTTCCAGTCCCACCTACTTGCTTCATTCACTCGAACATCTCTACTTACTACAACCTTTTTGTTTATGGGATCGAATAACCTGTATCCTTTTGTTTTCTCACATACCCAATTAATATATATTTCTGACTCTTGTCTTCAAGCTTCGTTCTTCGTTGATCTGGTACATGTGCATAAGCAACACTACCAAATACTTTAAAATGAGATAGTCGGTTTCTGTCCACTCCACGCTTCTTGCGGTGTTCGATCTCCCAACTTTGAATGCGGACATCTATTTTGAACATAGATTGAACATTGCACAGCTTCTGCCCAAAATTCCTTCGACATGTTCTTACTTTTGAGCAGTGAACGAACCATGTCAAGGACTGTTCGATTTTTCCTTTCAGCAACCCCATTTTGTTGAGGTGAGTATGCTGCAGTTAGAAATCTCCTTATACCCTGCTCCTCGCAATACTTCATGAAAGCTGTCGAAGTATATTCTCCTCCTCTGTCAGAACAAGTGCTTTGATGTGTCGATCAGTCGATTTTTCAACCATTACCTTGAACCCTTTGAATGCTTCGAATGCTTCAGATTTTTCTCTCAGAAAGTAGACCCAAGTCTTTCTTGAGAAATCATCGATGAAGGAAATGAAATACTTCTTGCCACTAAAGGATTCTGGAGTGATTGGTCCACAGATATCAGTGTGAATTAATTCAAGGATGTGCTTAGCATGATATTCTGCCTTCTTTTGAAAAGAAGTTCTCGTCTGCTTGCCAAAAACACAATTTTCACAAAATTTTCCTTCAAACTCCATGTTAGGCAATCCATGTACCATGTTTCTTCCCGCTAATCTCTTTAACCCAGCATGATGTAAGTGACCAAAACGTAGATGCCACAGAGTTGCTTGGTCTTCAGTGTCGATTTTCAAACATTTTTCTCGAACGCTTCTCAGATTCAGCTTGTACATTCGATTCCTTCCCATCTCAACTTGAGCAATTTGGTGCCCTGATTTATCCTTCAAATGTAGTATTCGATCCTTCATAAATATCGAATATCCCTTCTCTGTAAGTTGCCCCAGACATAGAATATTTGCTTTTAAATCTGGTACATAATAAACATCTTGTATTTTTCCAGGTACGTTGTCTTTCTGCAAATAACAAATTGTTCCTTTGCCTTCGACCTTTACCTTCGACGCATCTCCAAAAGATACATGACCATCTTCAATTTTCTTTATTTCTTTGAATAGATGTTTGTGACCACACATATGATTACTTGCTCCTGAGTCAAGGTACCATATAGTGTCATCTTCTGTGTTTGTCTCCTTTTGGGTCATTAATAGGAATCCTTCGTTTGATTCTGTTTCTAGTGCAAAATTTGTTGTCTCTTCGACTTTCCTCTTGAATCGACAGTCTTTTGCAAGGTGTCCCCCTTTTCCACAATTGTAGCAACTGTATGAGTTGCAATCCTTCGCAAAATGTCCATGTTTATTGCATTTGTAGCATTCGATGTTGGAGTTCGACCTGCCACCTCTATGACCACGTCCTCGACCACGCCAATTTTGTTGACTTGCCTGTCCTCTTTCGAAATTGTTGTTCTGATAGCTTCGACCACCATCTCGACCTCCACGACCACGTCCTCGACCACGCCAGTTTTGAGATAAAAGTGCCCTTTCATCTCTAGTGGATTCCTTTGTCTGTTCTGCATTATCAAGTGTCTCCTCCTTCTTTTGTATTTTGCGTTGTTCGTGTGCCTCAAGTGAACCAGCTACTTCTTCGACAGTGATTGTCGCAAGGTCCTTCGACTCCTCTATTGCACATACTATATTTTCGAATTTTTCAGTCAAAGATCTTAAAATCTTTTCGACAACTCGAGCATCGGTCATTGCTTCTCCATTTCGTTTCAGTTGATTTACAACTGTTTGCACACGCGTGATGTAGTCCGACACGGACTCCGTCTCCTTCATCTTCATCCTTTCTAATTCTCCTCGAAGAGTTTGCAAACGAACTTGCTTGACTCTATTTGCTCCTCTGAACGCCGTCTCTAGTGTATCCCACGCTTGCTTCGAAGTAGTTGAACCAGCAATCTTCTCAAAACCAGATTCGTCTACTGCTCTAAACAACATGTATAATGCCGTTTTGTCTTTCGACCGCGTCTCTTTCAACGCCTTGTTCTGGGCTGCTGTATTTCCCGTCGTGGTTTCTGGTTCTTCAAACCCTTCTTCTACAACCTCCCACACATCTAACGATCCAAGCAGCGCCTTCATCTGGATGCTCCAGTTCTCATAGTTTGATTTTGACAGTTGCGGCAATGGCATCTGGTTCATCATGTTTGCCATGCGCTCTGATACCAATTTGAAGGTAACAGATCAAACTACTCTCTTCCGATATATATTGACTTGCAAAGGATTTGTTGCAAAAGTGAAAATTAGGTTACAAAGAGAGGGTCTTTATATAGAGACCAGGGAAACATAAATAGACATAACATTTAATGATTAACTATTTCCTATGAAAGTTTGTCTTCCCTAGAGAATCTGTCTTTTGGCTTTCCAAGACTGCATTTAAATTTATCCAACAGTTTTACTTCTGTTTGTATAAAAGCATTAAGAATCTCAAACTCTTAACGAGTAATTTGAGTTTGATATGATTGATCATAATGCTCTGAATGATATGTGTGTAATATATGATTCACTAGTATATGTTTCCCTTTTCTGCTGGGCTGCTGGCTGTTAAAAACATTTTTTTTTTAATAAACAATTGATTATAAATCTCGCACTAGGGGTGCAACCCTTACAAAGAGACGCTAGATAGCGTTAGAACATAATAAAGGAAGTTTAAACCATTCATAATAAATGGCACTAAACTTAGAATAACCAAAAGACAACCATCTCCATGAAAGGAAGATGATATTGGCATAATGTAAGGCTTCTTCTAGGGACTAAAATAAATTAGGATCTGCAGTGGAGTTGGATGAACAAGTTCTGAGTGATAGAGGGGGTGTCTTCTGTCTATTGAATTGTTGATTTGCATTATGCACCCATTTTCAGTTAGTTTCATAAATTTGATTAAAAATCATTCACTCAAACAAGCAAGTGTCATTACCATACCTCTTTTGTTTGTTTATATTGCCATCAAAAAAAAAAAAACAATATTATTTTCAACATGGCCTCCCATTATATTGCAGCTACATCACCATGATGAATATTTCCTTCAATCTGATCTCCAATTTGACGTACTGCCTACTCACATTACAATGCCATATCACTAATAGATCCTCTACATTGGAAAGAAATTATTAAACTAAATGCATTATGAATTATGACTTGCCTGTTCTCTAATTTTGTTTACACCAGCACCTTAATTTTCAATCAAATTGAGTTACCATATTATTAGACAGTCCCCTGAAGAAACCCCAAAAGCATGTGCAATATATCTTAGGTAGTCATGAACTGAGGCAGAGGTTTGCTCCTTTTCTGACTCGAGATATTAATCTCTATACTTGCATAAATATTAGGCTAAATATACAAAACAAATCCAGCTGAAAGCTGTTATTCCTTCTATATAAAATTTATATGTAATCCGACATTACTTAGATTTAATAACTATATCTTCAACCAGTTCAATATATAGGAAGATAATCAGCAATGATTAATCAAATGTAAAAGAGGAAGATCATTTATTGTAAAATAAACATTATGCAACTCATGCACACATCTGTTGCCATAAATAAGTAGAGCATGTGGAGCATATAATATAAGTAGTTTAGCTTGTATGCAAAAAAAAGTTGCTTAAAATTTTAAATAAAGAGTGAATTGATAGTACTGTCCGAGAAAATTTTGCAACAAAGCCCAAAATTTTGTCAACATTGGGTATCGCTTCCATCACCATTTGGTTCAAATTAATAGGCCTTACCACTAGGACATTTGTTTCAATTGTTTAACTGGTTGCATCAAAATGTATATATTACATAACTACTGTATTAATAACTAAGTCATTCGTTTATGTTTATAACTAAATATTTTAATATACTGTATTAATAACTAAATGTTTAATAAAAACTGAATGTTAAAAAAAACTGAATGTTAAGTATTCGTTTATGTTAAAAACGTTAAATACTATATTTATATTAAATAAAAAACATTAATTGTTTTATATTTTTTAAACATTATTTATTTACAATATATTATTCAGTTTATGCTAACATTATTTATTTATTTACAATATAAAAAACGTTATGGTTTATGCTAACATTATTTATTTATTTATTTAAAAAACATTATTTATTTACAATATATTATTCAGTTTATGCTAATATTATTCAGTCTAATAAAAAACGTTAATTCGTTTATGCTAACATTATTTATTTATTTACAATATAAAAAACTGAATGTTTCTCATGTAGTATTATAAATATATTATTTAGTTTATTATTATAAATATATTACTTTGTTATAATTATTCTAAATTATTTTCAGTTTATTTATAACTTTTGGTTTTAATATATTAAACGTAAAAGTATTATATCTAAATATTTTAGTTTATTATATTTACGTTTAATTAATAAACTGAAATTATATTTCAATCATTTTCAATTTATTATTATTTTATTATTTTCAGTATTTAAATACTAAAGCGTTTATATAAAGAATACTTTCAGTTTAATATATGGTTGAATAATATTTATGGAAAATTAATTATGAAAAAAAATAATGTTTTGTATGATATACATATTGATGCAGTTAGTTTACAGGAAAAATTAAATAGCTCATGGATATATTGATATAGGAAAGCTACATCAAACATGATTGATACCTAGGCTGTTGATTGTGAATCACTCATGGATATATTGTCAAATGAAGTGCAGTAGAATTCAAGGTTTTAACTCTCTATATTTATTTTTGTTGATTTAAATATGAACACTTTTTTCAAATAATAAATGAATAAATTTTGATTATTGTTTAAAATAAGGGTGAGAGTAAAATAAAGTGACTTAGATTTTGCAAGTCTTTAGGGTGGATCGATTAAAAAGTTGAAGAGCAAGACTTGTCCTATCTTGTGATTTATCATCGTACTTCTAGGTTTTAATTTACCTTATTTAAAAGGAATTATTCATTACACCCCATATATTACTCACCCAGCTTGGTAAAAGTTCAAAAATATCTCTTTTTTACTGTTTGGAGTTTGAAATCTAGATACACCACAACACTACAAACTCAATTTCAGAACAATGTCTAATGCAAGTAAAAATATGCCCGGTTTACGAAATTTGGATGTATCATACAAAATTGAAATTTGGACGCTAACATTTTAGTGGTGCATGCAAGCTTTCCTTCTCCCTTCAATTACCTTTCAAATAAAAAACAATTTCTCTCAAGAATACTAGAGCTCTCACAAATTTGATTCCAATAATTTTTCAACATTTTCTCTCAATATCTACTCATGTTCATTCAAAATAAGTACTTTTATCAATTTCTACTCCTCTCCATTCAAGACAAGCAATTTCATCTCTGGCATTTGAAAGGTTTTTCTTTCGTGCTTTTTCCTGCTTTTGATGCATGTAATGCAATTCATTAAATGATTCTAGTTAAACTCCATTAGATTACATTAAATATAAACTACTTAAGTTACATTAGGTTACATCGTTCACATCGTTCGTTTAAATCATTTTGCATTTTGGTTGTAAGGGGGTTGTTGGGCTTTCTCACTAATTCTAGAAAGTTTGGATTTCAAAATATTTTTTTTTAATAAGCAACTTCTTTTATAAAGATCAGAGTACTAGGGATACTTCAACCCTTACAAAGGAGACCAACACAATCCAACAAAACACAGTATTAACTCAAGGACATAACAGTGGGTTTTTGAACCAATCATAAAAGCTAGATTTAATCCTCTCCTTGCTTTCTATTTACAGCCACCACCATGAGCATTTCATAATTGAAAAGAATAATTCCTCTATGTCCAATTTAGCATTGCTGAAAATAATGTTATTTCTCATGTTCCATATACTCCAACATACTGTTAGCCAGATTGTGGCCACTCTATTCCTGATCATATTTCCTTCATGAGCTTCCACGCACCAAAGCAAATGGCTGGAACAGTCCTGAACGTTTTGGCCATCCAACTCCAGCCATAAATATTTCTTTTGCCATAAGATTCGTAGTTGGGGACACCAAATGAAAGCATGGGCAGCGTCTTCCTCGTTCAGTTCACAGAAAACACATAACATCTCCTCCTCATTTTGGATTATTCCTCTTCTTGCAAGCTGCACCCTAGTTGGCAATCTATCCCTTAAGAGTCTCCACCCAAAAATGCTCAATTTGGACGGAACTTTTGCAGACCAAATTAAATCCATAGCTTGGCTAAACTGAAGATTCATCTCTATCGCATTTGGTTCCTGCACGATAGTTTTATATCCAGAATGCACAGAATAACAATTTGAGGAATCATAAGGCCACACATACCTATCTTCGGCTGATTCATTAGGATAAACGCCTACCAATACCTCACACGGCTCCACTAACTCCTTGGTCGCAGCCTCGCTCAGAACTTCGTTATACCGAAGTATATTCCACATCCATCCCTCATCATCCCACTGCCCCATGTTGAAAACACAGTCTTGACTAGATCCACTCTCCTCGAAAAGTGAAGGGAATTGCACTGATAGTCTTCCATTGCCCAACCAACTATTCCTCCAGAAAAGAATATCCTTTCCTTCCCCTAGCTTAGCTTTGATATTCATTATAACACCATTCGGGTTCTCACACAAACTTAATATGTCCTTCCACCATAATGATTCTTTGCTATTAGAAGCCATATCTCCTACTTTCCACAACCTCTCCCTCATATTTCCATACCTAACCCGCAATATTCCATTCCAAATAGCAGCCTCATCCTCCACAAACCTCCATATCCATTTACTCAAGAGTGCTTGGTTGAAGATTGCCACATCTTTGACCCCCAGCCCTCCCTTATCTTTTGGTCTGCAAGTTGTTTCCCATTTTACTAAAGCTATACCCCTCCTCTCACCCACTCCTTTCCATAGAAAGTTTCTTTCGATATTTCTTATGGCCTTGATGACTTTGATTGGAGCCTTGTAAAACGATAAATTAAAACTCGGCAAATTCGACAGCACGTTATTTAACAGAGTTACCCTTCCACCTATTGATAGTTGTAACACCCCTTACTAACCCCGCGGTAATTTAAAACAATTATTCAGAGTACATGAAATAAGGGTGCCACAATTCATAATAAATAAACATCATTCAGTCATGTCATGCATTCACTGAGGTAATCATCATAAATCAAAACGTTTCATGTTAACACAGCGGAAATTTATCAAAAACGGACTAAGTTTAACATCTTTAAAACTTATCCCTCAAAACATCAAAATATAACTAGAGTCATAATCATAAACTCTAAACAATCGCGTCCCCAGTGTTACAACTATCAGAGCATGACACCTGACGCTACTAAAACACAGACTCATGAGCTAATCCTCACTGACTCGAACAGCCGCTACCCTCAATCTGAAAATGACAACAAGTAAGGGTGAGTCTCATCATAATTAACAAATGTTATAAGGTTATAAAGCAATAACATATCACAGTTGCATCATTCACCCAATTGTTTCATAAACAGATATTCACAACAAGTCAAACCACAATCAACACATCATCAACATTTACAACACTAGAATACATCCAATCATGTTATAAATTATGCATATGTATGAACTGACGCTATGCATGTGGTACCAACATCATCAAATGGGGATAACCCATGACCGATCCAACATCATCCAAGATACGGCCCTGCCAGCACAGATTCCACACAATGGGAATCATGCCCTTCACTGATCCAACACACCCTTATGGATACAGTATAATCAATGAACATGAATGAATGCAACATATACAGCATACTTATACCATCATCATCATCAATCATCAACATCATCATCATCATTCAAGTATGTTCATATATATTAAAATCATTCAATCACAATTCCATCATCATCATATACAAAACATACACGTATTTGCATCAATCATCATACTCAATAAGAATAGCATACATGTATTTTCATCATTCCAAAAACCAATCAATCATCATCACATAGATTATTCTATAAGGTTCGTTTAGCTCGAAACGACGCATCAAACGGACCAACAGTAAAAAAGTTATGCATCTTTGAACTTTCAAAATATCTCAAAACACCAACATCACGTGGCGCCATCATCAGTTCGCGGCGCGAACTGAGCGTTCCAAGAATCCTTGGCTCTCTGCCAAGCTGTTCGCGGCGCAAACATCTGCACGTGGCGCGAAACGAGAAAAATGTTACGCCTTCGCGGCGCGAACACAGGTACGCGGCGCGACCTGAGCGTATCACAACTTCCTGGCATTCTGCCCACCTGTTCGCGGCGCCAACCCTATGCACGCGGCGCCAACCGGCGATTTCAGAAACCCCAACCTGCAGAAAACAGCATTCTACACATTCCAAACTCACCCAATTCATATCAGTACGAACCTAGGGAAATAGAATGCACAAACAACACAAAATACATCTCATAATACACCAATTACACGTCAATTGAGACCTTAACAACGCAGACATCATAGATTCAAACATAGAGATCAAACATCATACAATTGACTCAATCCCTAAACCTATCATATGACTCAATCGACCCGAATTCCACATCTATTCAGTATTATCAACCCCTAACCCGATAATAGATGATAATCAGATAAGCCCCCCCTTACCTTAGCCAAATTCTTGAACTCTTCCTCTTTCTCTGCTTCTGCACTTTCACGTTCTTCCTCTATTCTCCTCTTCTGCTCTTTTCACGTTCTTTCTCTAATTTCCTCCTTTTCCTTCTTTTATGAAAAATAATACAATTTAGTAAAAAGGCCTTGTGACTAACACCCCTCCTTTTACTAACACTACATCGGCCCAATTCTATTATTTTCCATAATTTTTAGAGAAATGCTAAATAATTCCAATAAAATAATTTAAATCCCAATTAAGTTAAATTAAGGAAAATGACGGATGTTACAACTCTCCCCCACTAAAGAGTTTTCGTCCTCGAAAACATACCTCAAGCAAATAGTTCCGGATAGGAATCTTTCATCTGGCTTTCTAACTCCCAGGTGACGTTTCCATCAGCTGGTCCTCCCCAAGCTACTCTGACTAGGGCTATTTCCTTGCCCCGCAATTGCTTCAGTCTTCTATCTTCAATCCTCACAGGTAACGTTTCAACCGTTAAGTTGTCTTTAACCTGCACATCATCCACTTGGATCACATGAGACGGATCTGAAATGTATTTCCTCAATTGGGACACATGAAATACATCATGCAAGTTGGCAAGCATTGGCGGTAACGCAATACGATATGCCACTTCTCCCACTCTTTCTGAAATTTGGAATGGTCCAATAAAACGCGGAGTCAACCTCTTTGACTTCAAAGCTCGACCAATACCCGTCATAGGAGTAACCTTCATGAACACATGATCTCCTTCTTGAAACTCAAGTGTCTTCCTTCTTTTATCATAATAACTCTTCTGACGACTCTGAGAAGCTCTCATCTTCTCTTGAATCATCTTAATCTTCTCTGTAGTCTGTTGTACAATTTCTGGTCCAATCACAGCACTCTCACCAGCTTCGTACCAACACAATGGAGTCCTACATCTCCTACCATACAATGCCTCAAACGGAGCCATACCTATACTCGAATGAAAACTGTTGTTGTAGGTAAATTCAATCAAAGGCAGATAACTATCCCAAGCACCTCCTTTTTCTAACACACAAGCACGTAACAAATCTTCTAACGACTGAATTGTCCTCTCAGTCTGTCCATCCGTCTGCGGATGATAAGCAGAACTCAGTCTCAGCTTAGTACCCAAAGCCTTCTGCAAACCTTCCCAGAACTTAGACGTAAATCTCGGATCTCTGTCTGACACGATACTCGAAGGAATACCATGTAGACTGACTATCTTCTCAATATATAATTGAGCCAGCTTTTCCATCGGATAATCCATTCTTACCGGTGTGAAATTGCAGACTTCGTCAATCTGTCCACCACAACCCAGTTAGCTTCACAATTCTTAACAGTTCTCGGCAAACTCGAAACAAAATCCATCGATATGCTATCCCATTTCCACTCAGGGATAAACATCGGTTGCATAAATCCAGATGGCTTCTAATGTTCAACCTTTGACTTCTGACAAGTCAAACAAGAATACACAAACTCAGCAATTTCTTTCTTCATTCCAGGCCACCAAAATAGCTTTCTCAAATCATGATACATCTTGGTAGCACCAGGATGAATACTTAATCCACTACGGTGTCCTTCTTCTAAAATACTCCTTCGAAGTTCAGCAACATCAGGAACACAAACTCTGTCTCCAAACCTCAGTATACCATTCTCGTCAACTCTGAATTCACCATTCTTGCCTTGGTTAATCAAAGTCAACTTGTCGACTAATTCGACATCAGCCTTTTGGCCCTCTCTGATCTCTTCAAGAATACCACTGGTCAGTTTCAGCATTCCCAACTTAACACTAGTAGGAGTACCTTCACATACCAAACTCAAGTCTCTGAATTGTTCAATCAAATCCAATTCCTTCACCATTAGCATAGACATATGCAAAGTCTTCCTACTTAAAGCATCAGCAACTACGTTTGCCTTACCCGGATGGTAATTCAAACTAAAATCATAGTCTTTAAGGAATTCCAACCACCTTCTCTGCCTCATATTCAGTTCCTTCTGGTCAAAGAGATATTTCAGACTCTAATGATCACTGAATACTTCAAATCTCGACCCATACAAATAATGTCGCCACAACTTCAAGACAAAAACCACCGCTGCCAACTCCAAATCATGAGTCGGATAATTCCTTTCATGCACTTTGAGTTGTCTCGACGCGTACGCCACCACTTGTTGGTTCTGCATCAGTACACCACCTAAACCCATCAGTGACGCATCACAATAAACCACAAATGATTCTGTCGGATTCGGCAAAATCAAAATAGGAGCACTAGTCAACCTCTTCTTCAGCTCTTGGAATCCTTCCTCGCATTATACATCCCAAATAAAAGCTTGACCCTTTCTGGTTAATTTAGTTAACGGAAACGCTAACTTTGAAAATCCTTCAATGAACTTCCTGTAATAACCTGCAAGACCAAGAAAACTACGAATCTCTGACACTGACTTCGGCGCTTCCCACTGAGATACTGCTTCTATCTTCGTAGGATCAACAGCAATACCATTCTTAGAAATTACATGTCCAAGAAAACTGACCTCTTTTAACCAAAATTCACACTTCGACAGTTTGGCAAAAAGTTGCTTCTCTTTTAACAACTCCAACACAATTATGAGATGTTCCGCATGTTCTTCCTCACTCTTAGAATATATTAGGATATCATCTATAAACACCACCACGAACTTATCGAGATAAGGATGAAATATCCTATTCATATACTCCATAAATACACCAGGTGCGTTAGTAACTCCAAACGGCATTACCGAATACTCATAATGTCCATACCTTGTTCTGAAAGTGGTCTTCTGAATATCATCGTCTTTCACACGAATCTGGTGATACCCAGACCTCAGATCAATCTTACTA
This sequence comes from Vicia villosa, assembly GCF_029867415.1. NCBI lineage: Eukaryota > Viridiplantae > Streptophyta > Magnoliopsida > Fabales > Fabaceae > Vicia > Vicia villosa. The sequence goes on from NC_081185.1 coordinate 80,094,255, forward strand.
AACACACATGCTCCAGCCAGTTGATCCATCAAATCATCAATCCTAGGCAAGGGATACCGATTCTTGATAGTAACCTTGTTCAGTTGTCTGTAATCCACACACAACCTCATTGAACCCTCCTTCTTCTTCACTAGCAACACAGGTGCACCCCACGGAGAAACACTAGGACGAATGAACTTCTTCTCAAGTAATTCTTCCAACTGCTTCTTTAGTTCAGTCAACTCAGACGGTGACATACGATACGGTGCCATTGAAACTGGGCTAGTTCCCGGAATCAATTCAATGGAAAACTCTACTTCTCTTTCCGGTGGTAATTCATTCACATCTTCTGGAAAAACTTTCGGAAACTCACACACCATAGGTAATTCGCTACTTGCCACTTTTTCTTTCACATTCAGCAATGCGAACAACATAAACACTGTTGCACCATCCTTGATAGCTTCATCCACTTGTCTAGCCGTCATCTCCAGATCGTCAGAATGAACTTCTTCACGAAAGATCACTGTCTTTGAAAAACAGTTGATGTGAACACGGTTAAATTCTAACCAGTTCATCCCCAGGATTACATCGAGTTGTTTCAACGGAAGGCACACTAAGTCCATCCCGAATTCTCTACCAAAAATGTCAACCGGACAATTCAAGCATGCAGACGAAGTAGTTACTGAACCCGACGCTGGAGTATCAATAACCATACTTCCATTTATTTCAGATATTTCCAAATTCAACCTCTTAGCACAATCCAAAGAAATAAAAGAATGAGTTGCTCCAGTATCAATAATCGCAACTAAAGGTGTGCCATGAATAAAACACGTACTTTTAATTAATCTATCCTCCGGAGTGGTTTCTGATCCAGACAAAGCAAAGACCTTTCCTCCAGCTTGGTTCTTCTTCGGTTTAGAACACTGTGGGCTAATGTGACCCTCTTCGCCACAATTGTAACAAGTCACAATCTTCTTCTTACAATCAGCGACAACATGACCCACTTCTTCACACTTGAAGCACTTCTTCTGATTCAGCTTGCACTCATTGCTACGGTGCCCGACCTCACCACAGTTATAGCACCTGACAAAAGCACTGGAGTCTCCCCCACTAGGCTTCTTCCAACCACCAGTCTTTGGATTACCTCTACCATATGGCTTACCCTTATCCATAGGCTTCTTCCCTTTTCTGTCAACTAACTCGCGAGAGTGAGATGACTTCAGCTCGAGATTATCTTCCTCGAAGATCCTACTACAGTCCACCAAGTCTACAAATCTCCGGATTCTCTGATATCTGATACCCTGCTTAATCTCATCACGGACCCCGTTCTCGAACTTGATGCATTTCGAGAATTCACTAGCTTCATCGTTGTTGTAGTGAACGTAGTACTTCGCCAACTCAATGAACTTCGAAGCATACTCTGGTACTGTCATGCTACCTTGAACTAGTTCCAGAAATTCAATTTCCTTTCGACCTCTTACGTCTTCAGGAAAGTACCTTCTCAAAAATTCTCTCTTGAACACAGCCCAAGAAATAGCCACACCATCAGCTTCCAGTTCAGTCCTGGTAGTCATCCACCAGTCGTCAGCTTCTTCAAACAACATGTGAGTACCATACCTCACCTTCAGATCCTCAGCACAATCGATGACTCTGAAGATTCTCTCGATCTCCTTAAGCCACTTCTGAGCACCTTCAGGATCATGCGTGCCCTTGAACATTGGAGGATTGTTCCTCTAAAAGCTGTTCAGCTGCCTGTCAGCACCAATCGCAGCTCCATTGGCATTTCCTCCCAACACACCAGCAATCATGCCCAGAGCCTTAGCGATAGCATCATCGTTTCTTCCTCCTCTTCCAGCCATTGTTCTGCTTAAATCACAACCAATTTAATCAGAACAGAAGTATCGACAGTTAACTCTTACTAGTCGCATACACAGGAAACAAAACTGACATTAAGACTCTGGTCATAACGACCGACTATGCTCTGATACCACTATTGTAACACCCCATACTAACCCCGCGACAATATAAAACTATTATTCAGAGTACATGAAATAAGGGTGCCACAATTCATAATAAATAAACATCATTCAGTCATGTCATGCATTCACTGAGGTAATCATTATAAATCAAAACGTTTCATGTTAACACAGTGGAAATTTATCAAAAACGGACTAAGTTTAACATCTTTAAAACTTATCCCTCAAAACATCAAAACATAACTAGAGTCATAATCATAAACTCTAAACAATCGCGTCCCCAGTGTTACAACTATCAGAGCATGACACCTGACGCTACTAAAACACAGACTCATGAGCTAATCCTCACCGAGTCGAACAGCCGCTATCCTCAATCTGAAAATGACAACATGTAAGGGTGAGTCTCATCATAATTAATAATCAACACATCATCAACATTTACAACACTAGAATACATCACAGTTGCATCATTCACCCAATTGTTTCATAAACAGACATTCACAACAAGTCAAACCACAATCAACACATCATCAACATTTACAACACTAGAATACATCCAATCATGTTATAAATTATGCATATGTATGAACTGACACTATGCATGTGGTACCAACATCATCAAATGGGGATAACCCATGACCGATCCAACATCATCCAAGATACGGCCCTGCCAGCACAGATTCCACACAATGGGAATCATGCCCTTCACTGATCCAACACACCCTTATGGATACAGTATAATCAATGAACATGAATGAATGCAACATATACAACATACTTATACCATCATCATCATCAATCATCAACATCATCATCATCATTCAAGTATGTTCATATATATTAACATCATTCAATCACAATTCCATCATCATCATATACAAAACATACACGTATTTGCATCAATCATCATACTCAATAAGAATAGCATACATGTATTTTCATCATTCCAAAAACCAATCAATCATCATCACATAGATTATTCTATAAGGTTCGTTTAGCTCGAAAACGGCGCATCAAACGGACCAACAGTTAAAAAGTTATGCATCTTTGAACTTTCAAAATATCTCAAAACACCAACAGCACGCGGCGCCATCATCAGTTCGCGGCGCGAACTGAGCGTTCCAAGAATCCTTGGCTCTCTGCCAAGCTGTTCGCGGCGCAAACATCTGCACGCGGCGCGAAACGAGAAAAAGTTACGCGTTCGCGCCACGAACACAGGTACGCGGTGCGACCTGAGCGTATCACAACTTCCTGGCATTTTGCCCACCTGTTCGCGGCGCCAATCCTATGCACGCGGCGCCAACCGGCGATTTCAGAAACCCCAACCTGCAGAAAATAGCATTCTACACATTCCAAACTCACCTAATTCATACCAGTACGAATCTAGGGAAATAGAATGCACAAACAACACAAAATACATCTCATAATACACCAATTACACATCAATTGAGACCATAACAACGCAGACATCATAGATTCAAACATCATACAATTGACTCAATCCCTAAACCTATCATATGACTCAATCGACCCGAATTCCACATCTATTCAGTATTATCAACCCCTAACCCGATAATAGATGATAATCAGATAAGCCCCCCTTACCTTAGCCAAATTCTTGAACTCTTCCTCTTTCTCTGCTTCTGCACTTTCACGTTCTTCCTCTATTCTCCTCTTCTGCTCTTTTCACGTTCTTTCTCTAATTTCATCCTTTTCCTTCTTTTATGAAAAATAATACAATTTAGTAAAAAGGCCTTGTGACTAACACCCCTCCTTTTACTAACACTACATCGGCCCAATTCTATTATTTTCCATAATTTTTAGAGAAATGCCAAATAATTCCAATAAAATCATTTAAATCCCAATTAAATTAAATTAAGGAAAATTACGGATGTTACAATAGTAACCTGCCTCTCCACGATCCTAGTTTAGCTTTCAGCTTCTCTAACACCGGTCTCCAAAAGCTGGTTCTTTTGTGGTTGTTAGAACAAGATTTGTTCTTATCAATTATCTTAGTTTTGATGATAACAATAATATGAATTTTGCTTAAGATAATATGGTACTCTAATCCAATGCAATTTCCCTTTCAGGAAATATATAAAGAGTACGCATAATTCAGCGCTCAGAAGATGTGTCTCAAATGGTTCAGCATGCAACATCAGAACATGGTCTGGCAAGACATCAGAAGATGGTCGAAGCAGAATCAGAACATGGGTCTATGGAAGCATCAGAAGAACATGAGATCAGAAGCACTGAAGATCAGAAGATGGTATCACGCAACAGAAGCACTTCAAGGTCAGAAGATCAGAAGATGCTATGCACCAAGCTGTTTGACTCTGATGATATTCAAACGTCGTATTCACAAACATCAGATCAGAAGAAAGTACAGGTGGCAGACTACGCTGACTGACAAAAGGAACGTTAAAGCTACTAAAGGCAACGTCAGTAGACACAGCGTGAACAAGGCTCGAGGTAGTTGACAAAAGCGTATAACATTAAATGCGATGCTGTACGGAACACGCAAAGCATTAAATGCACTCAACGGTCATCTTCTCAACGCCTATAAATATGAAGTTCTGATGAGAAGCAAGGTTACTAATTCTTATCAACTCTGAACGAAAATAAACTTGCTGAAACGCTATTCAATCAAAGCTCAGAATCTTCATCAACTCACTACATTGCTGTTGTAATATTTTAGTGAGATTAAGCTTAAACGTTAAGAGAAATATCACAGTTGTGATTATCGCTTTTAAGAAGCATTTGTAAACTCTTGAATAGATTACATTAAGTTGTAAGGAACTAGAGTGATCGTGTGATCAGTATACTCTAGGAAGTCTTGGCAGTTGGCTGAGCAGTTTGTAACTAGAGTGATCAGGTTGATCAGTAGACTCTAGAAAAGTCTTAGGAGTGAACTAAGCAGTGTTCCTGGAGTGATCAAGTTGTGATCTGTAGACTCTGGAAGACTTAGTCGTGGACTAAGTGGAAAACCATTGTAATCCGTGCGATTAGTGGATTAAATCCTCAGTTGAGGTAAATCATCTCTGCGGGGGTGGACTGGAGTAGCTTCGTTAACAGCGAACCAGGATAAAAATAATTGTGCAATTTATTTTTATCGTCCAAGATTTAAAGTCACACTTATTCAATCCCCCCCCTTTCTAAGTGTTTTTCTATCCTTCAATTGGCATCAGAGCGCCGGTTCTAAGGTGCAAGCACTTAACCGTGTTTAGAAAAGATTCAGGAAGAGAAAAACGCTTCATTTAAAAGATGGCTGGTGAAACTCCGACAAATCCACCTGCATCTACATCTGGCTCTGCTGAGCAATACAACGGTAACAATGGTTATACAAGACCGCCGGTATTTGAGGGTGAAAACTTTGAATACTGGAAAGATAAACTGGAAAGTTACTTTCTTGGTCTAGATGGTGATCTATGGGATCTTCTGATGGATGGTTACAAACATCCTGTAAATGCCAGAGGCGTAAAGCTAACAAGGCAAGAAATGAATGATGATCAAAAGAAGCATTTCAGGAATCATCATAAATGCAGAACTGTTTTGCTGAATGCTATTTCTCATGTTGAGTATGAGAAAATATCAAACAGGGAAACAGCCTATGATATATATGAGTCCTTGAAAATGACTCATGAAGGAAATGCTCAAGTCAAGGAGACCAAAGCTCTAGCCTTAATCCAAAAGTATGAAGCCTTCAAGATGGAGGATGATGAAGACATTGAAAAGATGTTTTCGAGATTTCAAACTCTGACTGCTGGATTGAGAGTTCTTGACAAAGGATACACCAAGGCTGATCATGTAAAGAAGATCATCAGAAGCTTACCCAGAAGATGGGGTCCGATGGTGACTGCATTCAAGATTGCGAAGAATCTGAATGAAGTTTCTCTGGAAGAGCTTATCAGTGCCTTGAGAAGTCATGAAATAGAGCTGGACGCAAATGAGCCTCAAAAGAAAGGTAAGTCTATTGCATTAAAATCTAATATCAAGAAATGCACTAACGCTTTTCAGGCCAAAGAAGAAGATCCTGAAGAATCAGAATCTGAAGAAGAAGATGAACTGTCCATGATTTCCAGAAGGCTAAATCAACTCTGGAAGACCAAGCAAAGGAAGTTCAGAGGCTTCAGAAGTTCAAAGAAATTTGAACGTGGAGAATCTTCTGATGATAGAAGATTTGACAAGAAGAAAGTCATGTGCTATGAATGCAATGAGCCTGGACACTACAAGAATGAATGTCCAAATCTTCAGAAGGAAAGTCCCAAGAAAAAGTTTCATAAGAAGAAAGGTCTTATGGCAACCTGGGATGAGTCAGAAGATGATTCAGAAGATGAGCAGGCTAACTGTGCGCTGATGGCGACAGAAGATGATGGATCAGAATCTACATCAGAATCAGATTCTGAAGAGGTATTTTCTGAACTTACTAGAGATGAGTTAGTTTCCGGATTAACTGAACTTCTGGAATCCAAGTCTCAGATTTGTATTAAATACAAAAAGCTGAAAAAGCTATTTGAATTTGAAACAAAGAGGCTTGAATTGGAAAATTCTGAATTGAAAGATAAACTTTTAAAATTATCCAATGATGTTGGATCTCCTTCTAATTCAGAAAAATCCACTCCCAGTCTAAACCATATTCTGAAAGAATATGATTTAAGTTTCAGGAAGTTCTTATCTAGAAGTATTGGCAGAAGTCAGCTAGCTTCTATGATATATGCCGTATCTGGAAACAAAAGAGTTGGCATTGGTTATGAGGGTGAAACCCCATACAAACTTGAACCTGTTGATGAAATGAAACTCACATACAAGCCATTGTATGATCAGTTCAAGTATGGCCACTCTCATGATATTAGGCACACTTCACATGCACAAAGTTTTCACATAACACACACCAAGAAGCATGTGACACAACCTAGGAAATATCATGAAACTCATATTAAAAATTATCATGCTGTTTCTCCTATTGCTTATAATGTCAAACCCAAGTTCAATCAGAACTTGAGAAAATCTAACAAGAAAGGACCCAAGAAAATGTGGGTACCTAAGGATAAGATTATTCCTATTGCAGATATCCTTGGCTGCAAGAAGGACAAAGCACAACATGTCATGGTACCTGGACTCTGGATGCTCGCGACACATGACAGGAAGAAGGTCTATGTTCCAAGACCTGGTGCTTAAGTCTGGAGGAGAAGTCAAGTTCGGAGGAGATCAGAAGGGCAAGATAATTGGCTCTGGAACTATAAAGTCTGGTAACTCTCCTTCCATTTCTAATGTACTTCTTGTAGAAGGATTAACTCATAACCTCTTATCTATCAGTCAATTAAGTGACAATGGTTATGATATAATCTTTAATCAAGAGTCTTGCAAGGCTGTAAATCAGAAGGATGGCTCAATCCTATTTACAGGCAAGAGGAAGAACAACATTTATAAGACAGATCTGCAAGATCTTATGAGTCAGAAGGTGACTTGTCTTATGTCTGTTTCTGAAGAGCAGTGGGTCTGGCACAGGAGATTAGGTCATGCTAGTTTGAGAAAGATCTCTCAGATTAACAAACTGAATCTGGTCAGAGGACTCCCTAATCTGAAATTCAAATCAGATGCTCTTTGTGAAGCATGTCAGAAGGGCAAGTTCTCCAAACCTGCATTCAAGTCTAAGAATGTTGTTTCTACCTCAAGGCCATTAGAACTCTTGCACATTGATCTGTTTGGCCCAGTCAAAACAGCATCTGTCAGAGGAAAGAAATATGGATTAGTCATCGTAGATGATTATAGCCGCTGGACATGGGTAAAATTCTTGAAACACAAGGATGAGACTCATTCAGTGTTCTTTGATTTCTGCATTCAGATTCAATCTGAAAAAGAGTGTAAAATCATAAAGGTCAGAAGTGATCATGGTGGTGAATTTGAGAACAGATCCTTTGAAGAGTTCTTCAAAGAAAATGGTATTGCCCATGATTTCTCTTGTCCTAGAACTCCACAGGAAAATGGAGTTGTAGAGCGAAAGAATAGGACTCTGCAAGAAATGGCCAGAACCATGATCAATGAGACCAATATGGCTAAGCATTTCTGGGCAGAAGCAATAAACACTGCATGCTATATTCAGAATAGAATCTCTATCAGACCTATTCTTAATAAGACTCCCTATGAATTGTGGAAGAATAGAAAGCCCAACATTTCATATTTCCATCCTTTTGGATGTGTATGCTTTATTCTGAACACTAAAGATTATCTTGGTAAGTTTGATTCCAAAGCTCAAAAATGTTTCCTTCTTGGATATTCTGAACGCTCAAAAGGCTACAGAGTATACAATACTGAAACATTGATTGTAGAAGAATCAATCAATATCAGGTTTGATGATAAGCTTGGTTCTGAAAAACCAAAGCAGTTTGATAATTTTGCAGATTGTGATATTGATATATCAGAAGCTGTTGAGCCAAGAAGCAACGCATCAGAAGCAGAGCTTCTCAGAAGCAAAGAATCTGAAGATCAAGTATCAGCTTCTCTGGAAGATCTAAGCATTTCTGAAGAACCATCTGTCAGAAGATCATCCAGACTCATCTCTGGTCATTCAGAAGATGTCATTCTTGGAAAGAAGGATGATCCAATCAGAACAAGAGCATTCCTTAAGAACAATGCAGACTGTCAATTAGGTCTTGTATCTTTGATCGAGCCAACTTCTGTTGATCATGCTCTAGAAGATCCAGACTGGATAATTGCTATGCAAGAAGAACTGAATCAGTTTACAAGGAATGATGTTTGGGATCTTGTTCCTAGACCAGAAGGATTCAATATAATTGGTACAAAATGGGTCTTCAGAAACAAGCTCAGTGAGAAAGGTGAAGTGGTAAGGAACAAAGCCAGACTGGTGGCTCAGGGTTATAGTCAGCAAGAAGGGATTGATTATACAGAAACCTTTGCACCAGTGGCCAGGTTAGAATCTATTCGTCTATTAATTTCATTTGCCACTCAACATAACATCACTCTTTATCAGATGGATGTCAAGAGTGCCTTCTTAAACGGTTATATAGATGAAGAAGTTTATGTCCATCAACCTCCTGGTTTTGAAGACTCTATGTCTCCTAATCATGTTTTTAAACTTAAGAAATCATTATATGGATTGAAGCAAGCTCCCAGAGCTTGGTATGAACGCTTAAGTTCTTTCCTTCTGGATAATGGTTTCACTAGAGGAAAAGTGGACACTACTCTCTTCTGTAAAACCTTTAAAAGGGATATTTTAATTTGTCAAATATATGTAGATGATATTATTTTTGGAACATCTAATGCTACACTTGGAAAGGAGTTTGCTAAGTCTATGCAGGCTGAGTTTGAAATGAGCATGATGGGAGAACTCAAGTATTTCCTTGGAATACAAATAAATCAAACATCAGAAGGAACGTATGTTCATCAAACCAAGTATGTGAAGGAACTTCTGAAGAAGTTTAATCTTCTGGACTGCAAAGAAGCCAAAACTCCTATGCATCCAACATGCATCCTAGGTAAGGATGAGGTAAGTAAGAAGGTAGATCAGAAGTTATACAGAGGTATGATTGGATCTCTTCTATATCTGACTGCTTCTAGACCTGATATTCTGTTCAGTGTTTGTTTGTGTGCTAGATTCCAATCAGATCCTAGAGAATCTCATTTAACTGCTGTTAAGAGAATTCTAAGGTATCTGAAAGGTACTACTAATGTTGGCTTAGTTTACAGAAAATCTAAAGAATACAACTTAGTAGGATTCTGTGATGCTGATTATGCTGGAGACAGAATTGAAAGAAAAAGTACTTCAGGAAGCTGCCAGTTTCTTGGAAGTCATTTGATCTCTTGGTATAGCAAGAAGCAAGCAACTATTGCTCTATCAACAACAGAAGCAGAATATGTCGCTGCTGCTGGTTGTAGTACACAGATGCTCTGGATGAAGAGTCAGTTAGAAGATTATCAGATATTTGAGAGTAACATTCCTATATTCTGTGATAATACTTCTGCTATATGTTTATCTAAGAATCCTATTCTTCATTCAAAAGCTAAACATATTGAGATTAAACATCATTTCATAAGGGACTATGTTCAGAAGGGTGTTATATCTTTAAACTTTGTTGATACAGACCATCAATGGGCTGATATCTTTACAAAACCCCTGGCTGAAGATAGGTTTAAGTTCATTCTGAAGAACATCAGTATGGATTTATGCCCAGAATGAGAAGATGGGAAGTTCTCATGTATGAGTATCTTCTGAAATGAGAATGGATTATTTTTTTTATATCAGAAGTTCTGATTGAAATCTTTTAGAAATTATGATTCGATTATTACTAACGTTTCATTGTCTAAGTTGATTCAGAACCTCTTTTAAAGCAAAAACAGCTGTTACGTTTTATCTCGGGATGGTAAACCTGACGTTACTATTCGTGGATAAACGTGCGTGCAGTTGAAGGGACACCGACCATAGGTAACTGTGCTGGTCACCTCATTTGTCTTTATTATCTCTCCTCACGTCACGTAACATTAAATGCTAGTCATCATTCGTTTCATTTTATTTCTTTTTAAATACTCTTCAAACTCTTCTCTTTCCCTCTCATCTTTCTCTAGCTCCTTTTTTTCTCTATCTCTCTTCCATATCAAACCCTACTTGTTCATTTTTTTCCTGCAAACCCATCATGAATTCTCCATCAAGCCCAGGAAATATTGAAAATGTTCAAAACAACAAAAGAAAAGCTGTTGAAACATCTCCTTCCAAACCCAAAAAGATCAAAATCACCTATGATCCTCTCAAGGTGAATCCATTCGAAGCAATGCTGTCTGGAAACTATTCTAGACGTGTGTTTCATCCTCCTGGTGAAAGCCCTCCATCATCTCCATCTTCTTCCTCATCTTTCGACCTTCAAGACTCAGCTTCCTCTTCATCTAACCTTTCCTCTCCCTTAATCTCTTCTGAAGAAATCTCTTCATCTTCACCCGCTGAGAATGTTGTCTCTGGTAAAGATGGTGGAAGATCTGCTTCAGGACCAAGTCTCCCTGATCCCTCGCCTGAAAGCCCAAGAAGCAGTCAATGAGGCGTTTCACTCCTTCATGGCATGCTGGCACAAACGGTGTCTTAGCTAGGGTCCTAGGATTTGGTCTTAGTAGTTTTATTTTCCTTGATTGTTAAACATCTTCTTGTAATCCTTTTTGATTATCAATGAAAAACTTTCTTTGATATACATTCCAGTGATTCTATTTGTCGTTTTATGCATCTGAATCTTTTTAATTATTCTTTTTGATGTTATGACAAAAAGGGGGAGAAGATAAATGATAAATGATTTGATTAAATCTATCAGTTGCTGGGTAAAGGTTCCCACACATTCACTAACAAGAACTGCAAGTTCTATATGGTTTAAGTGTTTTGCAGGTACAGAGAAGTGAAGTGAATCTTCAGAAGCAAACACCAGAAGCAAAACCATAAGAAGCGTTATTCTGTAAAAGGAATAAGCTCTTGGAAACTGAAGCAAGCTGAGTGCTGTCAAGCTTCAGAGATCAGAAGCAAGAAAGAAGAATGAATCAGAAGCACTGATAATAGAATTTGAATATCATTGTCTATCCTGTTCTGACAAAATTCTATTTGCTCTGATACATATAATGTTATGGCTCTGATACATTATTTGCTCTGATACACGTTTTTAGCCTAAATGCTCTGATACATTTGGCTCTGATACATATCATGTATTTGAATATACATTTTATGTTCTAACTCGTTCATGCTGACTTTTGTCGTTTAGTTTTTGTTCTGTAACATTTCAGGATGTAGAGATGCTCTGATGATGCTCTGGTACATTCAACAATGTTCTGATACAAATCTAGCATGAAGCGATGATTGGTAGACATTCAAAGTTCTGAAGCTATCCGAGGGAAGCAGAAATCAGAAGATGTGAATGTTCTAAAAGATCCAGAAAATTCAAGTTCTGAAGCTGTCCTGAATGGAAGCAGAAATCAGAAGCTGTGAATGTTCTGAAGATCAAAGAAATTCAAGTTCTGAAGCTGTCCTGAATGGAAGCAGAAGTCAGAAGCTGTGAATGTTCTGAAGATCAAAGAAATTCAAGTTCTGAAGCTGTCCTGAATGGAAGCAGAAGTCAGAAGCTGTGAGTGTTCTAAGGATCTAAAGAAATTCAAGTTCTGAAGCTGTCCAATGGAAGCAGAAGTCAGAAGCTATGAATTCTCTGAAGGCAGAAGCTTATATGATCGTCTCTACCGAAATAATCAGGGAAGTCTTTTATTAAAGTTCTTCGAGTATTTATTTCAGGGGGAGATTATTTATCTCAGGGGGAGATTGTTAATCTCAGGGGGAGACATATTCATATGCTTATGCTATAGCTGTGTAATTTGTCTTTTGCCGTCTACTCTTTCTGATCGCAAATTCATATCATTTATATATGTTTTTGTCATCATCAAAAAGGGGGAGATTGTTAGAACAAGATTTGTTCTTATCAATTATCTTAGTTTTGATGATAACAATAATATGAATTTTGCTTAAGATAATATGGTACTCTAATCCAATGCAATTTCCCTTTCAGGAAATATATAAAGAGTACGCATAATTCAGCGCTCAGAAGATGTGTCTCAAATGGTTCAGCATGCAACATCAGAACATGGTCTGGCAAGACATCAGAAGATGGTCGAAGCAGAATCAGAACATGGGTCTATGGAAGCATCAGAAGAACATGAGATCAGAAGCACTGAAGATCAGAAGATGGTATCACGCAACAGAAGCACTTCAAGGTCAGAAGATCAGAAGATGCTATGCACCAAGCTGTTTGACTCTGATGATATTCAAACGTCGTATTCACAAACATCAGATCAGAAGAAAGTACAGGTGGCAGACTACGCTGACTGACAAAAGGAACGTTAAAGCTACTAAAGGCAACGTCAGTAGACACAGCGTGAACAAGGCTCGAGGTAGTTGACAAAAGCGTATAACATTAAATGCGATGCTGTACGGAACACGCAAAGCATTAAATGCACTCAACGGTCATCTTCTCAACGCCTATAAATATGAAGTTCTGATGAGAAGCAAGGTTACTAATTCTTATCAACTCTGAACGAAAATAAACTTGCTGAAACGCTATTCAATCAAAGCTCAGAATCTTCATCAACTCACTACATTGCTGTTGTAATATTTTAGTGAGATTAAGCTTAAACGTTAAGAGAAATATCACAGTTGTGATTATCGCTTTTAAGAAGCATTTGTAAACTCTTGAATAGATTACATTAAGTTGTAAGGAACTAGAGTGATCGTGTGATCAGTATACTCTAGGAAGTCTTGGCAGTTGGCTGAGCAGTTTGTAACTAGAGTGATCAGGTTGATCAGTAGACTCTAGAAAAGTCTTAGGAGTGAACTAAGCAGTGTTCCTGGAGTGATCAAGTTGTGATCTGTAGACTCTGGAAGACTTAGTCGTGGACTAAGTGGAAAACCATTGTAATCCGTGCGATTAGTGGATTAAATCCTCAGTTGAGGTAAATCATCTCTGCGGGGGTGGACTGGAGTAGCTTCGTTAACAGCGAACCAGGATAAAAATAATTGTGCAATTTATTTTTATCGTCCAAGATTTAAAGTCACACTTATTCAATCCCCCCCCTTTCTAAGTGTTTTTCTATCCTTCAGTGGTTACCTCCCACCAAAAAACCCAAAAATTTGAATGGATACGTACCTGTTTTTGCACCCTAAAAAAGACGCAGCAGCTTCCAAGAAGTATGGTTCACAACCAACTCCATAAATCTTGCTTTTAGTGAAGTTAATTCTCAGCCCCGATGCCATTTCAAATCCCCTAACTAGGGCCTTTATGGCCCAAAGGCTTGACCAGCTCCCATCCCCAAGAATAATTGTTTTGTCTGCAAACTGGAGTAGGCTATAGTTCACATCCTCGGATACTTTAAAACCTGAATACAACCCTGCAGCATACGCGTGCCTAACCATACCCGCGAGACCCTCTACAACAAAAGTGAATAAGAATAGAGATAGAGGGTCTCCCTGACGTAGTCCTCTTGTCACTTGAAAGTCTTTTGTTGGGCTCCCGTTTACCAACACTTACATAGTACTTGAGAACACTACTGCTTCCATTCACCTCATCCATCTTGATCCAAAACCCAGCTTCTTCAGCATGAATCGGAGATAATTCCAATCTACGCAATTGTATGCTTACGCAAAATCCACCTTCAATAAAACACACTCCTTCTTATTTCTCCTAGCATAATCTATCAATTCATTAGTAACAAGTACCCCATCCAATATTTGCCTTCCCGGTATAAACGCCGTTTGAGTGTTTGATACCAACTTACCCATATACTTCCTTAACCTCAGTGACAGAACTTTGGAAATTACTTTTAGAAGGCCATTTGTAAGGCATATCGGCCTGTACTCCTCAAGCCCCATAGGACTCTCGCATTTAGGGATGAGGGCTAACAATGAAGCTGTTATGGCCTTTGGGAGCTTCCCTCCCTTGTGAAAGTCTTGCACAAACGCCACTATGTCTTCACCTACTGAATCCCAGCATGTCCTCATGAAATCCAGGTTAAACCCATCAGGCCCAGGGCTTTTTTCTCCTTCCCCTTCAAACACTGCAAACTTTATTTCCTCCTCCGTAAATCCTTCCTCCAAACATGCTGCTTCTAGAGTGGTTAGCCTTGCAAACTCTATGCGTCTCATTTGAGGCCTAGGATCTATAGTACCCTTGGATCTTGCTTCAAAATGCATTTTTACTTCATCTTTCACATGTTCAACCGAGTCCAAAACCTCTCCCAAGCTATTCTTAATCGATACTATAGCATTCCTTCTAAACCTTGCCCTCATAGACGCGTGGAACAGTTTAGTATTATTATCTCCCTCCTTAACCCATCTAAATCTGGATTTTTGTTTAATCATACCTTCCTTAAGATGGATGTTCCTCCTTATTGCTTCTTGCTGGATCCGACGCTCCTCTTTGACCTCCTCGGTAGGTTCTTCATCATTCAACAGCATCATGTTATCTTCTTATCTGTTCATAGCTCTTACATCCTGCTCAACTTGCAGATGCACCCATCCAAACACATTAATGTTCCACCACCTTATTCTAGCTTTTAGTAGTTTTAGCTTCTCCTTTAACACAAAAGCTTTGCTCCCAACAACCTTAAACGATTGCCATTTAGATTTTACAAATCCCTTGAACTCCTTATGATCAAGCCATGTTCTGAATACTTTGAAAACTTTCGGTCCCCAATCCACCCTACTCACCTTAGTCCATACTGGTTTGTGATCAGATATGTCTCGCATCCCCACTTCTTGTGCTACCACCCCCCAGCTTAGTTCCAGCCCTTCTGACAAGAGAATTCTATCCAACCTACTAGCTGCCTTTCCATTCGGTTTAATCCATGTGAACCGGTTACCAATTACTTGAACATCAACTAACTGCATTTCCTCAATGAAGCCACTAAACTCCCTCATTTCCACCCTTCTACTATCTCTATCCTTACCTTTTCTTTCCTCCCTATTCTTGATCGAGTTAAAGTCCCCTCCTACCACCCAACATCCTTCTTCCAATATTTGCTTCCAACCTATCAATTCCTTCCACAGCTCTTTCTTTTCATTTATACTACAAGGGGAATAGACATTAATGAAATAGTAAATCTTACCTTCGCTCACAGCCTTAACACCTAGATATCCTTTTCCTTTGAAGCTGAACTCTGGACACAGTAGATCATTCCTCCATATTGTTAAGATACCCCCAGATCTCCCTAACGCATCTGCTGCAGACCATCCAACCTCATCATCCCCCCACAAGCTTTTGACCACACTATTCTCTGTGTTGTACCTTTGTTTCCTGGATAAACATGATATCCGGTTTCCTTCCACGCGGAGTTTGACATATTTTTCTCCTCTTCGTGGAATTTCTGCACCCTCGTATGTTGTAGGTTCCAATAACCATGAATCCACTTCGACTCCCTCCTTCAATCCTTCTCTTGCGCATCGATCCCTAATCTCCATATCCCTTATTATGCTTTCAAACACTTCGTCGTCTTCATCTCCCTCGACCCCCAACTCCTTAATTGAGTTCCAGACCTTTTTTGGAACACTTTCTATCGCCTTCCATGCCCTAAAATTCCCATTCAAAATGCATGAATCCGATATTATGTCGCTAGAGCCAGAATCATCTTCCATAGAGCCCATCCTCGTACCAACCCTTGAAGCGCTTCCTGTCCTAGATTTACTTAATTTGGGACAAGGATCTTGCCCCTTGTCAAGAGCAGGACTTTGATTGAACTGGGATTGCACTAGCGTCGTGAAGTAAGAGGGTGCATATGGGATCTTCAGAGATTTATAGATGTTTGTCAAATCTTTTTTCTTAGTCTGGGCTTTGTTCCTTAATGGGCCTAGAAATCCCAACCTTGCTTTTACACTAGTATCCAGGATGTCTTTACTAAGGCCCACTCGTTTTGGTTCAGTTTCCGAATGGTCCACTACACCTGGTCCCACACCCTGTTGGCTTGCAAATTTTAACTTTAGGTTACCATCCGTTCCTTCTCTCTCTTCATTAATTATTAGCTCTTTCTCTACATTAATTGATGGCTTGGACAATGCCCCTTCACACTCAACATTAATTACTGACAACACCTTTTCTTAGGTTGCTTCTATTCCTGCGACATTCATGTTGGAACCATCACCCTTTTCATTCCCTACGAACGTATCCGCCACCAAGCTCTCCCCCCCCCCCACCACACCCTTCACTGACATCTTTTGTACCTATGTCTACATTTCTTGATTGAGTTGACACGTTGCTTCCCTTCTAGAAGGATGTATGCTCATTTTCACTTCCGCCATCTTCACTTGAGTTGCCGTCTCCGTCACCGTCCTCTTAACTCTCCGACGAAGAATCCTCCGAGTATCCCGATAGACTTCTTTGTTTTGTGTTTAATATTCTCTTCGGACCATGCATGTCCTCAACCAGCTTGATACAATAGACGTGGTTGTTAATTTCCACATTAAACACCTCATTCAACACCATTGAAGATTTGGTTCTTATTAAGAACCTTGCTACGTCTAGCTTTGTTTGTGCACCAGTTTCCTCATCTAAGCTTACATAAGCCCCAACACAACCAGCCAACAACTTAAAGAAATCTGGATTCCACGCATGCCCTGGTAATCCATAACACCTTAGCCACGTTAGCCTCTCATTATCCACATCCTCTGGAGACCAAGGGTGGATGTCTGAGAACCAACGTTCCACCCATTCTTTAGCTTCTTTGACCATGCACTTCAACTCCCCTTCACCTTTCTCCTCCAATAAGCACAGATTCGCCCCTAATGGGGTTGCTTTTATTCCAAACATTCCTTCTGAGTGCAATTGCTCCTGTATATTATAAGTTGTCCCTGGTATTTCCACTTTCCCGACAAACGCTTTCTCAAACCTCACCATGTCTTGTTCTTTAGTGTTGTATTGGAAATGTGCAAACCTCACCATCTGGATTTAAAGGAGTGATTTTGGAGGCTATCTGTAACACCCTTCTAATACCCCGCATAATTATTTAAACAGTAATCAGAGTAAACATGAAAAGGGCATTACAACTTCCATATAATCAAAATAATACTCATGTCATGCCATAAAAGAGAACGTTAAACCCAAATATCATTCAGATCGTCATGTTAACACAGCGGAAATATATTTAACATCTGAACAATGCAACATCCAAAGTCATAGACTTAAAACACCACCATAATAAAATACTGAAATAAAAAGAGTTCAACAAATAACTCTAAACAACGTCCCCAGTGTTACACGACCAGAGCATGACACAGACCCAACTGACTCTAATGAACTACTTGACGAGCTAATCCTCACCAAGTACAAGAGCTACTCCTCAATCTGAAAAATAACAACAGTAAGGGTGAGTCTCATTCACATTTAACTAATGTTATAAGATATAGATAATAAAATATCATTTCACATGCCATTCACCCAATCACAGTTACGATCAGATTCAAACCATACAATCAGTAAGCAAACAATCAATCAACACATATTATAACATTGGACAATCTTCCATTCATGTTATAACAGCACAAACAGCCTAATGCAATGCAACTACATGCATGTGGTACCAAAATCTGGGATAACCCCACCATCGTCAAGGATACGGTAACACCCACTCACTAATTCCACACAATGGGAATTAGCTACCACTGATCCACCATCGTCAAGGACCAGCCACATAATGATTATGAATGCATGCATCAACCATAACATGCTCATCACCCACATAAATCGACCAAATGTCATAATCATCAATTACCATAATAAATAGCCACACACAATCATGCTATTCCTCAACCATAGTAAAACACATATTTTATACCAACAATACATGTATAACAAACACCGGTTACAACCACAACATCATACAGGTAAAACATTCATTAGTGTACCTATAAGCATAAACCACCACAACCAAATAAAATCGAGTGTTTTAAAAATAATTTGAGTCACAACTCAAATCACCATTTTATTATATAAATTATTTGATTAGCTTCACTATACTCGAAACGGCTCCAAAATCCGGCTTACGGTTTAAAAATTACACCTCTTTAAACTTTTCAAAAACGGGCTGTCGCCAACAGCCAACAGCACGCGGCGCCACACACAGTTTGCGGCGCGGAACGAATAGGAACTACGCCTTCGCGGCGCAAACGAAGGTTCGCGGCGTGGAACAAATAGGAACTACGCCTTCGCGGCGCAAACGAAGGTTCGCGGCGTGGAACAAATAGGAACTACGCCTTCGCGGCGCAAACAAAGGTTCGCGGCGCGTAATGAACACAACCAAACTTCTTGGCTTTCTGCCAAGCAGTTCGCGGCGCCAACTCCTGGACGCGGCGCGAACTGGCGATTTCCAGAACTCCGAATCGCAGAAAATAGCCTGCGATTTTGCCCTTCCTTCACCAAGTCATTACCAAACCTATCCCATTCCAACCAGATTTCGCATACAGTGAAACAAACACATATTATAACACATTATAATACATTTAAATCATCTAATTAACACCATACATGATCAACACAATCATTACCAATCAATTCTCCCAAAACCTAACATTTCTACAACCTATGCATAACTCAATTGGTACGATTAACATGATCAATTCTATCATACTGCCTATAACTCAATAATAGAAGATAAACGGAAGAGTCCCCCCTTACCTGAAGGTTGATTCTTCACTCTTCCTCTTGTCGCACTTCTATGCTCCTCTTCTCTTTTCACGTTCAAGCTTTTCTCTTCTCCTTAGTTCTATTCCTCTTTCCCACAATTCCTCTATTTTGTGGAAAATAAAATAAAACTATTTTAATTAGTAATAGGGCCTACCAATACACCCCCCCTCTTTACTAATCACGACTTAAGCCCATTTGCTTAATTTCTCCATACCTCTCAATAATTCCAAATAATTCCAAATAATTCTCCATAATTCAATTAAATAAAATTTAAAATTAAATTATGAAAATATGGAGTGTTACAACTCTCCCCCACTAAAAGAGTTTTCGTCCTCGAAAACATACCTTAGGCAAATAACTCTGGATAGGAATCCTTCATCTGACTTTCATGCTCCTCATGTTGTTGTACATGCACATGACCTACATCATGCATCCAAATCTGTTGGTGTTGCACTGGGTGGTCTTCTTAAAAGTCTAGATGACATGTCAGTACTTCTACTTTATGCTCATCGTACTTCTATGTTTGTGTGAGAAAGAGATATAGCATAAATATTTAATTACTCTTTTAAGCATTTTTTACACAATTTGTATTAGTTAATGTTGATGCATATTTTTTGCAATACCTTGACATACTGAAGTGTATAGATTATGCTAAGAAGAAAGTAAAATTGTCGTAGCCAGATGAATCTTAGTTTCATAACATATTGCAGCTATCTAGTATGGAAGACTTTTATAGGACACAAAAAAAAGCTAAATTTTAAAATAAGAGACCAAAAAGATAAAAACACTTTAACACGTTTAAACCAACTTCTTTAATGGTAAAATAATATACTCCTTCTTATTCTAACAACAACAAAAAACCATAGCAGAACACCACTTCTAATGCAACTAAAACCCTCGTTTTGTATAGTACTATAGTTCAAGCTAGATACAAACACATCAGAACCATAGTCAAAAGATAAGATCATAATCTACCTAAAGAAACACCAAAAACCATAAACGAGCTGGTATGTCCATCTTGCATTGGTCATTGGTTTGATTTGAGCACTTGTAGCCAAAACTTATAATCTAAACTGATGTAGAACATCTTGACCAAACTACAAGCAATGTCTCAACAGGTCAAAAGCTTAAAAAAGGACAAAAACATAAGTTTTTAAAACTATTTTTTTTTACATTTTTCCATTTTTAAACACTCAACAACTCAAGTCTGGTTCTTATATTTAGAGTTCTAGACAATAAAATTTCAACTATACCTTTCAAACAACACACAACTTTCATAAATACCCAGCTAGAAACACCATTGTTTGACCTCTATCAATCCAATCCATCATCGTCATCATTCATCCTCCATGATGAGCTGATTGCCGATATCAAATTTCGTCTTTTGGTCAAATTTCTCGTGCAAATGAAGTGCGTAAGTATGTTTTGGAAAACCCTTATCTCTCATCCTACATTCATTAAAATGCACCTTCATCAATCTCAACAAAACACATACTCCTATGTCGTGTCTCACAAGAAATCCAAATAGGCAGTATGCCAAAACTGCTTTTAAGCAGCACACCATAGACAACGCTTTTCTACCAAAGCGCTGATATATGTCTCGATAAAAAATTATAATTTAAAAATATACACATTAAACAACATTTTATCAAAAGTGCTGCCTAAAGTTTGGAAAAAGTGCTGCCTTAGGTTCACATTAGAAAGCGCAAGCGCTACCTTAGATTCACATTAGAAAGCGTTTTTTAAAAGCGTTGCCTTAGGCCCAACAAGAAAGCACTGCCTTAGATTCACATTAGAAAGCGCTTTCTAAAAGCGCTGCCTTAGGCGAATTAAATTGAAACTAAAAAATAGATTCTAAACACTATTAATGTTACTTTCTATTCTCCTCTATTATCGTTCTTCTTCTCTCCCAAACGAAAAACCGTTATGAAACCCTAGAATCTCACGAAAATATTCTGAATCCACACGAATCCTCAAAGAATTCAGAAAACCCTCGTGAAAATTTCTTCTTCTGCACGGCCGCAAATTTCTTCTTTCTTCTCTCACAAAAATTTCTTCTTCAGCACGGCCGCGAATTCGGAAATCGAACCCACGGTTGGGATTTTCTTCTTCTGCCAAACGAAATCGCATTCATTTGGGTTTATATTGTTCTTCTTCAGCGCAGGAAGTGGTCAAGTCTATCAAAGAGAGTCTCCTCGCACTCGATACCAAAATCGTTGTTGAAGTTAAAGCCCTTGAGAAGGTAACCCTCGTGAGATTTATACGATAATTATCATTCCCTTGTTCTGAAATTTCAATTACTCTATTTGGGTCTGAGTTTTTTCAGTTAACTTTTCTGTCTTGAAACATGGGTATGCCTTAAGTTTAGGTTTTTATATTGTTTCAGTGTACTTTGTGTTATAAAGATTCTTACTTGCAAGTCATAAGCTTTAGTGTTACTCTAAATTTAACTCATGAAAGTTTTCTGATGGAAATTTGCTGGTTATATACTTCTATAACTATTATTCTCTCTATGTAAAAATATTTTTATGCATATGTATAAAAAGCTTTAGTGTTATCTCTGTCTCTGTAGGGTGCTCTCAAATAGGTCATTCAGTTGCTAGGAGTTGTCATTGTTCCCTATATCTTGATGACTATGTTACTTACTAATTTGATTCGCTATAGAAAATTTCACGTAGTTACTATTATGGGGAATTATGCCAATTAGATTAGTAGACACAAAACGTTGAACATGACATTATATAAATTGCTCCATAATCTATTTTAATTTTGAAATTTTTTAACTTGTAGTCTACGGATACGTATTATATAATTTCAAATACTAATTTTTTAAATTGTATATTTAATTATTTAATATATTAATAAAAATGAGAATGATTAATATGAATATGTTTCAACCAATTTCGTTAATCTTGTAGGTTTCTCCTCATAGAAAAGGAATACGAAATAGACCTAAAGTTTTGAAGCCTCTTCGTGTACTTATCTTGTGCATGTAAGTGTTGGTGAATTTATAATACTTACATTATATGCAATAGAAAAAGCATCTCTTAGTCATGATGATCTCATAAATCATAATGTGTTAAGATAAGATTCAAGAGCATCTTCTTGTTCAATTAGTTACGTGAATAATTAGTGTTTTTGTTTAGCTTACTTAGCAATAAAACCATGATTTACTGTCGTTGTGGCTGCCCGAATACTATTAGCACGATAAAACCCTGATTTAATTCTTGTTTTGCCAACTTTTGAACTTAATTGGATATGATATTTATGCTATTTACATATAAATTAAACATATTTGAAATGGAATTAATGAACCTACGCAGCAAAATCATAAGCATCAGAATCATTCCTAATCTGGAAATAGTTAGGAACTATTTCAGGGATTTTCGTCCATAACCGAAACGAACCAACTACATAACCCCAACCACTTACTATATTTTCAATGTTACTCTGAGTCCATGTTTCAATGTGTTCTCCAGTAATAAGGGTAGAAACCCCGCCTCTGTGTATCGTCTCACCATCTACAAGTTCACGAACTCGCCACCATGGTGAAATACAACATTAAACCTGACATTCAACTGGAAAAAAAACAATGTAAGCCAACAGACAAACCTCAACGGTATCCCCAAGTACATGAGCAGTTACCTCAACCGGGGTGAGTGTTACATCGTCGTTTGCAGCCATCGAAAGTCTTGTTCGCGATGCTCTTCTCCATGCTTCGTTCTTCTTCTCCAGAACTTTCCAATTTCAAAAAAACCTAATTCAGGTTTAGTTGTTTTGGGGGTAAAGTTAACTTGACTAATCAATTAACATGGCCTAGTCAGCACCACACATGGCAACATGGCCAATAATAACATAAACAGTCAGCATGTGTGGTAAAGAGGTGTGGTGAATCCATGAATTAAGTTTTATAAGGGGCCTTATGTAAAAAAAACTTCAGGGGGCCCAAACCAAAACTCGCTATAATGGCAGGGGGTGTAGTTTATTTAACCCTAATAATAATAATTATTATTATTATATTATAAAATTTTGAAACCCTACAAGAAAAACTCTTGCGCCGTTATAAATCTTAATTTTATAACTTTTGGCAATACAACTCTTGTATCATCATAAAATCTAATGCAATATATTCATATATTAAAACCGTAATGATCGATTATTTAATTAGAATGATCTAAATGTTATTGCTTCACCATACAAACATCGGATTTCGAAGCAAAAGAACATTGACCATTCACATGAAACACAATCATCACACAAATTCAATCATGAAATAAAAGACATATCAAATATACAGCTGTTGCATCAGAATTATTCATATCTTATATGAAATTGATCAATCAATTTTGTGTAATTTATGGATTATCAACGTATCGGTGCTTCACCATACAAAAGTCGGATTCCGAAGCATAATCAACATCGAATCATCCAAATCATACACAACATGATGCCAAATTTTAATTTCTTATTATTATTTAATTCATTAGGTGTTTTAATCAAAAATTTCTTATTATTTTTTAATTCATTAGGTGTTTTAATCAAATTAATACATAAATAATAGAAATTAAACAATTATCCGATACAAGGTTTTGTAAGTGGCTTTGATACCACTGAAGGAAAATCACGATACAATATGCAGCAGGAATTAAATCTTTTCTTTAGTTGATCCTTACGAATGATCATGATCAGTGATAGAACAATTACCTCTTATGATGATTAACAACTTTTATGCAAAAACCGGAGGATTGATAACGAGCGTTGATGAAGAAACGCTACGAATGAATGCTTTGAGTGAGAGAATGAGAGAGAAATACGGCCAGGATTTCACAAACCTAATTTCATCAAGTAACAAAGCTTATGCATAAGGGTTGTATTTATAGAACCACTTGTGTGGGCTGCAAGCTAAAAAGCCCAACTTAAGTGCACCACATAATAATAATAATATAATAATAAAAATAATAATAAAAATATTTTATTATTATTACATTTTATAACTATTATAAAATAATAATAATAATAATATTAACTATTATTATATTATATGATGTTTCATATTTCACTTAAGTGCACCGTACTTTACGGTCTGTCCTTATGTGTGTGACCTTGTAGGTTCTCGTGACGTTTGCAATTATATTAAATCATGTATTTAACATAATAAACAGCGAGTAGTATCTAGCAACACATCACTGCTACCCAAGTCACGAAAATGTCATGTGAGCTGACAAAACCTTTTTCGTGATAATGTTTGTGTTTACATTTACCCTTTTGCCCTTATGTCTATATTGAACACAAGACATAGACCGTGTCACCCTTGTCCAGCTCAATATTAGACCCTTAGACATTTATCATGTTACGCAGGATGGGCAAATTTCATCTAGGTCACTCATGTCCCTCGGCATGCTTTGTGGAGTACCCATCAAGTGTCTTTATGGTCATCATGTTACGAACAACGTTTGATCAGCAATAAAGTACTCGACTCTACATTTAGGATCCACAGTGGTTTCAGGTCGAAGGGTGGTATACGCCATTATCACCATGCGAATAACTTATGACACTTTGCATATCATTCTATATAGTATTCTTATAGCGGGTCAATTGAGTGTAAATATTACTCCTAGTACTCATAGCTATGCCAAGACTCGATAACTTCTTATCCATGTTCAATGAGATGTGATCATCGGTCTATCTACATAATAGTCTCAATTCTTTAATGTTATCCCACTTGACAGTAAATCTCAACTACTAATACTTTAAGAATAGTTTCCATATGTTTAATGAGATCTCATGGTTAAGTCACACTTAACATTTCATTAAATGGATTATCTATTCTAGGGACTTTATTATTTTGGAAAAAAAACAAACCTAATAAGAAATACCTTTTAATTATTAATAAATAATTCAATACAAGTACCAAAATTATTGGCCTCTTGAGCTTACACCAACAAAAGATTAGTCTCGAGTCATGCAACAATCATCTTCATGGAAGGTTGATTTTGTCTAAAGGAGGCTCTCCTCTTAAACTTCAATACTTATGTGGTAAACTGGACACTCTTTGGAAGTCTTTAAGTAAATAGGGAATTTTTTCTTTAGGAAGAGGTTTTTATGAATTTGTTTTTTTGTATGTTGAGAATGTACAACGTGTTCGTGCGGTGCTTTCTAGGAGCCTAAAGCTGGGTTTTCTCAAACTTTTCGCTTGGACTCCTAACATTAATCCTTATAACCACAAACAGACAATAGTTTAATGTTGGGTTCATTTTCTTGATTTGCCTCAGAAATATTGGAGTCATAATATTATCTTTGCAATTGCTAGTTGTCTCATAACACCAATGTGTTTGGAGGCTGCAATAAGTAAGTGTCTTTTAGATAGATCTTGTGAGATATTGGACCAAACTCTAGTATGGTCGAAGGGTAGCTTCTTGGTTCGACAGGATTAAGCATGAAGTCGATGGTTTCTCACATGCTTGTGTCGAAGATGCTAGGGTTATTAGCATGTTAAATTAGGTTTAGTGTTTAAACCCTAATTTGTTAAGTTAGCTTGTTTATTAAGTTGACTTGTGTAATGGGCCTTGTGGAAAAATCCCATTAGTTAGTATGTTAGGTTTTATTATAAATAGCATACTAGTCTCTCATCATTGCAACACAACAAATCCTGATGAAGGGTGAGAGAGGTTATTTGTTATTCTTGTAATCTTGTTTTCTAAGAGAAAGTAAAAGAATAGTAGTTATAACTAATTCTTGTGTTTTTCTTATCTTCCCTAATTCCTATTATATTTTGTTCTTGACATCATTTGCCACAACAAATTGGTGCAGTGAGCATGGAGAAGATGCCTTCTACAAAGTATGAGATTGAAAAGTTCACCGGAGGGAATGATTTGGGTCTGTGGTGCTTGAAGATGAAAGCCCTACTGGTTCAGCCGGGTTGTTTGGAAGCGTTGAAGGGAGAGGCAGCCATGAATGCTGCATTAACGGCAGGGGAGAAGACGACTATGATCGAGAAAGCACACAGCGCGATTTTGTTGAGCCTTGGTGATAAGGTTCTCAGAGAGGTATCAAAGGAGACGATGGCATCAAGGTTATGGACGAAACTTGAAAGTTTGTACATGACAAAATCGCTGGTAAATTGACTCTACCTGAAGCAAGCTTTGTATTCATTCAAGATGATTAAAGATAAAGTGTTAGCTGAGCAGTTAGATATGTTCAACAAGCTGATTCTTGATCTTGAAAATATTGATGTGAAGATCGATGATGAAGATCAAGCGCTATTACTATTGTGTGCTTTGCCCCGATCACATGCTCACTTCAAAGAAACTCTCTTTTATGGAAGGGAGTCCCTGACGTTTGAAGAAGTTCAATCAGCCTTGTATTCTAAGGACTTGATCGAATGAAAGGAACAAAAACCTTCGACTGTTGTTGAAGGTTTGGCGTTAAAGGAAAATTCTTGCGAAAGGATGGTAAGTTCGACAAGAAGAAAGGAAAAAGTCAGCAGAAGTCTTATAGTGGCGAAGCATATGGTATTCGATAATATCATTGTAAGAAGGAGGGTCACACAAGAAAGGTGTGTCCTGAACGCCTGAAAGATCATGGAGGTAAGGATAATGGTAATGCAACCATTGTTCAAGATGATTTCGAATCATCTGATGTCCTTGTGGTTTCGAGCAGTGACTCTAGGAAGGAGTGGATTATGGATTCAGGTTGCACTTGGCACATGAATTCAAACAAAGACTTGTTCGAGGAATTATGTGATCAAGAAGGTGGATCAGTACTGCTGGAAAACAATAAAGCTTGCAAAATTGTAGGTGTTGGATTTGTGAGATTCAAGCTCCATGATGAGTCAATAAGATTGTTGACTGAATTCAGGTATGTTCCTGATTTGAAGAGAAATCTACTTTCTTTTGGTGAATTCGACAGGAAAGGATATGTTTTCCAAGTAGAGAAAAATGTCCTAAGCGTCACGAATGGGTCGAAGGAAGTATTGAGAGGCGTGAAGAAATAAGGCTTGTATACCCTTGAGGCTGAAGTTGTAAGTGGTTCGACAAATGTTGCATCCACGAAACCTTTGTCGAAGACAGAAATCTGGCACATGATATTGGGCCATGTCTGTTAAAGGGGCCTGGTCAAACTAAGGATGAAACTTTTGAGAATTTCAAAAGTTGGAAGACTCTGATAGAAAATCAGACTGACATGAAGGTCAAGAGGTTGAGAACCGACAATGGCATTGAATTTTGCAATGAGGCATTCGACAATTATTGTGCGGCCTCTGGTATTGCAAGGCATAGAACTACTGCATGTGCTCCACAAGAAAATGGTTTGGCTGAAAGGTTTAATCGAACTATTTTGGAGAGAGTCAGATGCATGTTGACTAGTGCGGGGTTAAAGAAGGTGTTTTGGGCTGAGGCTGCTTCAACAGCAACATATCTGATAAACAGATGTCCTTCGACAGCGTTAGATATGAAGACAACTGAAGAAGTTTGGTCGGGACATCCACCAGATCTCGACAAACTGAGAGTATTTGGCTGCGTAGCCTATGCTCACATTAGGCAAGACAAAGTCGAACCTAGAGCTCTGAAATGCATGTTCATGGGATACCCTAAAGGAGTCAAAGCTTATAGGCTATGGTGCCTAGAGCTAGGTCACAAGAGGTGTATCACCAATCGAGATGTAGTTTTCAATGAAGGTGACATGGCTTTCAAGAAAACTGATGATGATGGCCGAAATGCAGAAGAGCTGGAACAGGTAGAGATTCCTGTTGAGGTGGAGCAAGTTGATGCTGAATTGCATATCCCTGATGAATTCGAAGAAGAAGCAGAAGATGCTGAGGAAGTTGAGGAAACTGTCGATGAATACTTATTGTCGAGAGATAGGTCAAGAAGAGTCATCAAGCCACCTCAGAGACATGGGTATGCAGATCTTAAAGCTTATGCATTAATCTCTGCCAGTGAGGTTCTTGATGATGAACCTAGAGATTATAGGGAAGTTATGAGGAGTCAAAATAAGAATGAATGGCTGAAGGCCATGGATGATGAGATGAAATCTCTTCATGATAATCACACTTGGGAACTGATCAAGAAACCTGCTGGAGCCAGGTTAGTCAGCTGTAAATGGATTTTCAAAGTAAAGGAAGGAATTGAAGGAGTGACGTCGAAATAATACAAGGCAAGGTTGATCGCAAGGGGTTTCACTCAGAAAGAAGGTGTCGACTTCAATGATGTGTTTTCTCCTATTGTGAAGCATAGGTCCATTCGAATGTTGCTTGCCATGATGGCACAGTTCGACCTTGAATTGGAATAGATGGATGTGAAGACTGCGTTCTTGTATGGTGATTTAGATGAAACGATCCTGATGAGGCAACCTGAAGGGTATGTCGAAAAGGTAACGGAAGATTATGTGTGCAAGCTAAAGAGATCTTTATATGGGCTGAAACAATCTCCTTGATAGTGGAATAGAAGATTCGACAAGTTCATGGCACGCATAAGTTTCATTAGAAGCCAGTTCGACCACTGTGTTTACTTTAAATTTCGACCTGGTAATTCTTTTGTTATTTTGTTGGTTTATGTGGATGATATTCTCATAGAAAGAAACAATGTTGAAAATGTAATGAGGGTGAAGGCTAAACTCAATA
Source organism: Vicia villosa (assembly GCF_029867415.1). Classification (NCBI taxonomy): domain Eukaryota; kingdom Viridiplantae; phylum Streptophyta; class Magnoliopsida; order Fabales; family Fabaceae; genus Vicia; species Vicia villosa. Next base: position 80,123,027 of record NC_081185.1, read on the forward strand.
AGGAGTTCGATATGAAGGATCTGGGAGCTGCTTCCAGTATTCTTGGAATTGACATTCGAAGAGATAGAAAGAAGTCAAAGTTATGCTTATCTCAAGGGGCATATCTACGAAAGATTCTCGAAAGGTTTGGTATGTCAAATTCGAAGCCAGTTGTGACTCCTACAAACCCTCAATTCAAGTTGAGTATTGATCAGTGTCCCAGTACTGATGTTGAAAGAGCTTATATGAACAACATCCCATATGCTAATATAGTTGGTTCTTTGATGTATGCTATGGTATGTACTAGACCCGACATAGCATATGCAGTAAGTCTTGTAAGCAGGTACATGGCGAATCTTGGAAAGGCTCACTGGAAAGCATTGAAGTGGATTTTAAGGTACATAAATGGGTCTCTGAACAGGGTCCTAATTTATGGTGGAGCCTTGGGTGAAGATAATAAAGCAGTAATCGAAGGATATGTTGACTCTGATTATGCAGGTTGTATGGATTCTAGAAATTCTATTTCTGGATATGTTTTCACCATGTTTGGCACAACAATTAGTTGGAAAGCAACACATCAGAAGGTTGTTTCTCTATCAACCACTGAAGCGGAGTATATTGCCCTAACTGAAGCTGTGAAAGAAGAATTGTGGCTTGAAGGTTTTGCTAAGGAGATGAAACTTCAAGGTAAAGGTATCACTGTTAAATATGATAGTCAAAGTGCAATACACCTGTCGAACAACTCAGCCTATCATGAGCGAACTAAGCACATTGATGTGAGGCTACATTTCGTCAGAGGAGTAATCGAGTGTGGAGAGGTCCAAGTGCTGAAGGTTTCGACTGAGGACAATTCTGCTGATATCATCACAAAGACATTGCCAAGTTTCAAGTTTTCCACTGTATGTTGTTGATAAAGTTGCATGAAGAAAGCTAGTTTGTTCCCTTGACGCTGTAGAGTTAGTTCCAAGGTGGAGATTTGTGAGATATTGGATCGAACTCTAGTATGGTCAAAGGGTAGCTTCTTGGTTCGACAGGATTAAGCATGAAGTCGATGGTTATTAGCATGTTAAAATAGGTTTAGTGTTTAAACCCTAATTTTTTATGTTAGCTTGTTTATTATGTTGGCTTGTGTAATGGGCCTTGTGGAAAAAGCCCATTAGTTAGTATGTTAGGTTTTATTATAAATAGCATACTAGTCTCTTATTATTGCAACACAGCAAATCCTTATGAAGGGCGAGAGAGGTTATTTGTTATTCTTGTAAACTTGTAATCTTGTTTTCTAAGAGAAAGTAAAAGATAGCAGTTATAACCAATTCTTGTGTTCTTCTTATCTTCCCTAATTCCTATTATATTTTGTTCTTGACATCGTTTTTCACAACAGATCTTTTGTACATTTAACTAGAGTTTTAGTTGATATTGATTTATCTGCTAAAACCAGATATACATTGTGGGTTGAAAGAGAAGATTATGCGTTCTTTGTCAACGATGAATATGAAAATTTTCCTCTTTTTTTTTCCGCATTGTCATAACATTGGTCATAGTTTTTCTTCTTGTAAACTTGTTAAAATGGATCAAGAGAAAAGGGTGACTTAGGAGAAGCATAAACGCACGGGGAATAAGTATCAAAATGAAGAGTTAAGAAATGAATAAGTTGAATGTGAAAATGCTATATGTGTTGATAATAATCTTCTTTTAGGATTTGTTGATGGTTTGAAAACTTTTATTGATGAGCATGTTGTGAGTATTGATGCCTTGCATCAAGGAGACTTGGTGTCCATGATAATGAAAATTTTCATGGTTTAGCTGATATAGATAGTAGATATATACCACTAATCAAGGTAACATTGACAAAAATCACAATGGAGATTCATATTCAGATGCCCGACAAGCAATTAATTTTTTAAAAGAATCTAGGGCTAACATGGATAAGAGATATGATATTGTTGATTTGGATGAAAACATAAGTCAACCATTTCAATTGGTAGTTCCAAAAAAAAGGAAGAACAAGAAGAAACCGCCTGAGGTGCACAAAGTCTTCAAGGTGGGTGTCTCCAACCGTATGCCTCACTTGTTTCTTTGACATGAATTATCTCATGTGTTTTTGTTGTCTATCTTTTTGTTTTCTCTTTTCGTTTTGTTATTCTTGAGGGTTTTGATTTTGTTCCCCTCCTCTTTGTACTCTTTTCTTTTATTTAATATATTTTGAAACTTATTAAAAAAAAAAGGCTTATATGAATATAGGTTGATATGAAGTTATATGGTAGACATATTTGGTGTGATAAACTATTTTGTCATGTTTTAGGATTCGTTTTCTAAAATAGTATTATTTTTTATATTCAATAATTTAGATTTTTTAATTTAAGAAAACTTATATTTTATTATATAGTTGCAATTTTGCAATTCCTTTTCATAAGTTTTAAATTTGGTATCTTGAAATTACAGTGCAAAGTGTTGCTATTGAAATATCACCTTAAATATTTTTTTTTGGATAAAAGAGAATTTTATTAACCAAAAACAATGAATACAACTAGGCGATCAATAATGGATCCTGCCCAACAACTAGCAGAGAAACCTATGTATACCTAAACACACTCACATCATAAGTTTTGCTATGTGTGTTCTATATTTACGTCTCATCCAGCTCCTATAAACAATAGTATCAATGATAGTATTCACTATAGTGTTGCTTTGTCTTCTATGTTGAAATACCACTTCACTGCGATGTTGCCACACACAGTATATAGTTTCTGCCAATGCCAACTTCAGCAAACCTTGCTTCCAGCCTTTGCCTTTCGTTTGTAACACAATCCACTGCATCTCTTCATTCCACGCTAAGGGTGAATGTTGTACCCCTAACCATTGTAATACTCCGGACCACACCTCCACAGTAAATCTACATTCAAAGAAAAGGTGATCATGGTTCTCTTCAGCCCGATTGCATAACACACAATCCGTGTTCCCAATCATCCCCAGTTTTGCCAACCTATCTTTAGTTGCAAGTCTTCTGTGACATCCAAGCCATAATGTAAAAATGGCTCTTGGTCTAGCATAGTTGTTACGCATGAGGTTACACCAGTCTACTCTACTCTTATCATCTATAAGTTGTAAGTACACCTCCTTCATCACAAACCGGCCCTTGTTAACCATGCTGTTCCATTGTTGCTGGAGAAGAGGAACGAGGGACCTCTTGTTGATAATTGCTTTAAGAATCTATGAACAAGTATTCAGACAATTGACACTCTCCACTATATTATTCTTTATGAAATACGCGTGCACCCATTTGACCCATAATGTATCAACCTTTTGACTCAGGTTCCAAAGACATTTCAATAATGCAACAAAATTCCAGGTATCAAGATTAATTATATTCAAGCCACCTTGCTGAACTGGGCTACATGTCTTCTTCCATGCCACAGGACATTTGCGGCTCACCTCCGATTTGCCACTCCAAATAAACGATCGGCACAGGGCATCAATTTTAGTGTATATCCATTAAATCCAATAAATAAAGCTATTTTGTATTTGTATTTGTTCACTTCCTTTCAGAAGAGACCGTTTACAAAAATAATGACTAAATTTATAAAGCTACATAAAAACAACTTTTCATTTAAAAGAGGGTTTAGATTATAAAGGACGTGAACTTTTAAAAGTGGTTATTCTATTTTTTTAAAACAATTTTTATAAAATAAAATATGTAAAAAACATGTTAAATAATTTTGTCACCTTATTCAATATTTTAAAAAATTAAAATTTTATCTTATAATGATGTTTGAGTTAAAATCCATCAAAATTGTTTGGTCACTCATCTTTATATATTTTTTGACCAAAGTAAACTATTGTATTTATATTTCTCAATATATAAATTGTTTATATTAAAATATTTATTTTCTAATAGGGAATATTTTTTATCTGATATAATTTTGAGATACCAAATTACCTTTATACCAAATTATTCAAAATTAAAAAATGTATCAAGAAATGATTTTAAACTTACAATTACATTTATTATATATATATATATATATATATATATATATATATATAATTAAAATAGTATATTTATTATTAGATAATTCATTTTAAACAAAATTGAAAATTAATTATAAATAGTAAAAGTCAATATTAAAAATGTAAGAGTTAATTTATATAATGATTAAGTTCTTATTAATAACTTTTAATTAATAAAAATTTCAAATTTATTGGTTATATGTATAAAAATATAATGATTATAATGAGTTATTATGTAGAATAACTTTCTAGAAGTTATTTTTATAGTAAATTAATCTCTCATAATCTTTAATAAAATAATATAATTGAATATTCAAGCATATTTGTATAAACCAAGTTATACACGTACATTCAAGTATATCTTACTATGTAGTATTAATTCATTACCCCCGTGAAATATTAAATAATATAAAATGTTTTTAATAGATATCTATTTACACTGTTATTTAATAAAAAATCAACTTATACGGTTATATTATTTAAAAATTATTTAAAAATAACAAAATAAAAATGTAAAATGACGGAATATATTATCTTTATTAATTGAGAGTATAAAATTAATTTACACAATCAATTTATTACTCATTTTCTCTAATATAAAACGGATTGTATGTATAATATAGGAATGATTTTTTGTTAACTAATGCAACCTATGATATTTCTAATTGTAAGCAATATACATTGCATGGTTGTATTGTTAATTTTTTCTTACTATTAATTTGTATTCATTTTATTTGTTTTTTTAGGAATATACCTTGTATTGATATTGTAAATATTTTCAGCATTATTTTCAATACCATACATATATCACAAAATATCCATATGGGTGAAATAATAGTTGGTCTTTTTTTTTTTATTGAATTCCAGATTAGTTATATTTTTTAAAAATTAGAAATTATTTCCACTAACTAATTATATATACGAAATACATTGAAAAGTATCAATAAAAATGTTTTTTTTTTTAATTTAGTATTAAAATCAATACCATGATATAATATCATTTTTTAAAAGGAAAATTGTTTTAAAAAATATACAATATCATTCTTTTAAACATATTAACAAATAAAAGTATAATTTAATATTTAAATACAAAAAAACATTTTTTAACATGTGTAAAATTTGTAGTAATTCACCATTATAAATAGGGTCCCTAAGAGTAATACCAAATCAACCCAAGAAAACGAAAAGCATTGCGGCATTAAAACTAACCTAAGTTCCATTTCATTCCGTTTTCAAAATTTTAGAAACTCCAATAACAACACTTCGTTAGCTCCCTTCCCATCAACGCCGCACTCATGACTCCCCAGCCACCAAAATCCCACCGTCGCCGCCAATCCAACACTCCCAAAACACCACCAACTCTCCCCAACGAGCTCATCACCGATATCCTCTCCCGCCTCACTGTCAAACATCTGATGCAGATGAAATGCGTGAGTAAGTCCTGGAACAATCTCATAACTGATCCCGTTTTCACCAAAATGCACTTCAATAGATCTGCGTCGAATCCATTTTTCTCGTTAATCTCTAATAATTTATCCGTACGGGACAGTGATTGCAGTTTCATAACTGTTCCGGTTAATCGGTTACTCGAAAATCGTTACATCACCGTCCCGAGGGATCCTTACTTCCGATTGAGGGATAAGGAGTGTCGCGATGTTGTTGGATCATGTAATGGATTGGTTTGTTTGATTGGTTATTTGATTAACGAGTGGACTAAGTTTAAAAGAGTGTGGTTCCGTTTCTGGAATCCAGCTACTCGGTCAATATCAGAAAAGTTAGGATATTTTTCTTATTTTGATAATAATGAAAGGAAATCTGTTAAGTTTGTGTTCGGTTATGATAATTTAACTGATAATTATAAGGTAGTGATGTTGCGGTCGGGTTGTGAGAGTGATCCTGAATCGAAAGTCAGTGTGAAAGCGTTTAGTTTGGGTGATAATGGTTGGAGAAACATTCAGAGTTTTCCTGTGGTTCCGCTTCAATTGGTTTTTGATCCGAGGAAGAACGATGGTGTTCCGAGGGAGAATGATGGTGTTTATCAGAGTGGCAGTATTAATTGGTTAGCCTATCGCGATGAGGATAACCTTAGGAAGGATAATCCGATTGAGAAATATGTGATTGTTTCTCTTGATCTTGGTAAGGAGACAAACACGCAGTTTTTGCTCCCGGAAGGTTTTGAGAAGGAGTCGTATGTAGGGCCAAGTGTTTGTGTGTTGAAAGACTCGCTTTGTTTATGTCATGATTTGGATTTGACGGATTTTGTGATATGGCAGATGACGGAATTTGGAGATGAGAAGTCTTGGACTCAGTTTCTTAAATTTAGTTATCACAATGTTCGAATGAATTATGAATTTGGACGTCCTCTTTTGAAATTGATGCCTTTGTGTCTATCTGAGAATGGTGATATCGTGGTATTAGCGAACAACCGACAACATCGTGTAATTCTCTATAACAGGAGAAATAACAGAGCAATGAAAACTATACTTAATACTAAGATATGTTGGCCCTCCCTCAAGGATTATGTTGAAAGCTTGGTTTCAACTTCTTGAAAGTAAGTTCCTATCTAATGATTTCTACACTCGTGTGAATTTAAGTTACTTTATGTACTTGGTATCAAATTTGTTTCAATTGTGCGATCATTTGATTTACCTCAAAATTGTCATAAATCTGTTGAATCAATGGATTTATCCTATTACCATGTCAATAATGATGTTGATTCAAGTACTTGGTTTCATTTGTAATTATTTCTTTAACTCTATCTTAGATATGCCGAATTAATTACGCCCATAACAATTTATAATTGTTTTGCATGTGATAATTGTTTACTTCTATGCGTAATAATGATATATTGCTATAGATTCTAGTTTTTATTAACACAAAAACCCATGTATCACATGTAGTGCAGTTGTATTATTGCATCAGAGTAGAAGCTAACTTTTGTCATAAAGGGAAATGACTATGCACTTTTGGGGATTAGGCCTTCACTTTTCCATGGTCCCTGTTCTTTTTGTGTTTTGATGTTTCATTCTCTTGCTTAACAGGATTTCTTTTTCAATTATAGATCCACAACCTCAACTTTGAGCAAACTCAATGTCATTCTCTTGCCTAACAGGGTTTCTTTTTGAACTATAGATTCACAACCTCAACGTTGCGCAAACTCAACGTCATGCTCTTGCTTATACAAGGATTTCCTTGGGAATTATGCAAGGATTTATGACTACTGCCATGAGTTGTTAAGAGCAAACCCAGGTTCCACTATGAAATTGAATGTCCAACCAGTTCAAGAAGGTTCTGATGATCAGAAGATACACTTCAGAAAGCTGTACATTTGTTTTGTGCTTGTAAGGAAAGTTTCAAATTAAGCAGGCATTTCATTGGCCTTGATGGATGTTTCTTGAAAGGACTTTGTGGAGGTCAAATCCTTGCAGCCATAGGTAGAGATCCAAATGATCAAATGTTACCCATAGCATTTGCATTGGTGGAGAGTGAAAACAAGGATATCTGGACATGGTTCTTGGAGTTGCTTATTGCTGACCTTGGTGGAAGGGAAGAGTGTCTCACATACACATTTATCAGTGACCAGCAAAAGGTATGACTTTTACTCTTTTACACTTTGCAATTACATTTTTCTTATACACCTTGCTTATATACTTTGCTTGTGTCATAGGGATTATTGCCTGTAATAGAGGAACTTCTGCCTAGAGTAGAACAAAGATTTTGTGTCAAACATTTATACAACAACTTTAGGAAGAGGTGTCCTAGAAAAAAACTAAAGGAAATCATATGGAAAGCTGCCAAGTCTACTTACTACCAAGCTTGGGAAAGGGAGATGAAGGTAATGAAGGATGTCAATGTAGAAGCATACAAGCACATGTAGATCATACTTCAAGACACATAACAAGTATGAAGTTGTTCTGAATAATATGTTAGAGGCATTCAATAGTGTCATCTTGGATTCTAGGTCTAAACCATTGATAACCATGGTGGAGGAAATCAGAACATACATGATGGATGGATGGGCTACAAATAGGTTGAGGTTTGAAAAACTAGCAGATGAAGAGGTGCTACCAAACATTAGAAGGAAGATTGAGAAAACAAACTCATACACAAACATGTGGCTAGTCAGGTAGCACATTTCTGATTATTGTATTCAAACTCATTAGAACATTTTTTGTTATTACATTAAACCTTGATTTTATCACATTTCTGATTATTGTATGTATTGTTAGGATGTCTGGTCAGTATATCTTTGAAGTGAGGCATCTTGAAAATTCTGCAGAAAAGTTCACAGTCAACTTGAAGGATAGAGTTTGTTCATGCAGAAGATGGGAGCTGACAGGACTACCTTGTGTGCATTCACTTTCAGCCATGAAGAGTAGGAACCATAAGGTGATGACTACATACCTGATTATTATAGAAAGTCAAGATATGTTGAAGTCTACAAACCTGTTATTTTTCCTGTTAATGGCTCTAATCTTTAGGTAAGAACAGAGTATCCTGATGTTATGCCCCCAATATATAGGAAAATGCCTGGAAGGCCCAAAAAGAGAAGGAATTTAGAGCAAGGTGAAATTGATGAGTCTGATAGAAAAATGAGAAGAACTGGATTTATTGTTTCATGCAGCAGGTGTAAAAAACAAGTTCACAACAAGCTTACTTGTAAGGTTCCATCAACTACTCAAGCATCCCAATCAGTGCCTGCTCAAGCATCCCAACCAGTGTCTGCTCAAGCATCCCAAGCATTGCCTACTCAAGCTTCCCAACCAGTGTTTGCTCAAACATCTCAAACATTTCAATCATTTCCTACTCAAGCATCCACATTAGTGCCTTCTCAAGCATCTAAGCCAGTTACCTTAAGAAAGTGACTCAAAAATCAAAGAAGTTTCCAGTTAGAAGGCCAGCTACCCCTTTCATACCACCTGGTCCTACAACAAGATTGAATGCAGCCAAAACAGTTGTTGGCCCAACAACAAGAAGGACAACTCCTACCAAGAGAGCCACCCCGAGCTGTAAAATCTAGTTATATTGTAGAAATCTTAAATTGTGGAGTCTTTTGTGTTTCTTTTATGTTATGAACCTTTTAGCACTCTTAAGAAAATAAGTTAATTATGCATTTTGAATCTGATGTAAGATATTTTTGGACAACTACTGTTGGTATTAAGCAATTGTGTTATGTAATATCTTTTTTGACAACTTACATTGGTGTTAAGCAACAATGTTAATTATGCATCTTAAACCTTATGATTGTTGTTGTTATTAAGCTTGAGATGGAAAAATAATGAAAATGTGAAACTCATTATTGAAACACTTAAATCATCCTTTAATTGAAATGGAAAATGATACATCTGTTACAAACTATTAATACACAAATCCAATGTGTACCATCTGACCCAAACTATGTTAAACTGGTTTACCTTATTACAACATCCTAACAACAACAACAACTAAAAGAAAACAAAACAATCTCTTCCAATTTTCTTCCAGATTCATGCTCTTCTTCAATTGATTTTGTAATTCTCTAATATTCTTCTTTAAACACTCCACCTCAATTTGCAGCCTCAATTTCCTGTTCACGCTTCTGCAACCTACTCTTTTGATTCCTCATTAACTAATCTTTTTCATCCTCAGCATCATCATAGAACCATTGAAAGTAGCCACATCTGGGTTGTGTTGCACCCTGTGTCGTTCAGAATAAAATAAGATTAAATATGATTTACCTTATAATTACGACAACCCCAAAATTGTCGCGCATAGTTCGTGACAGTTGAATCTCTTCGTAGAGTAGCCATGTCTCCATAACCACATTTAGGTTTCCATCGCAACATCCCTTATGCACTCCCACCTTTCTTCAAATTGAAATCGTATGTACATTATCCAGAATTCGTTGAGGAAGAAGACTTCATTTTCCACGACCAATTTCAACCTTGCTTGACAACTGACCCTTTGATTTAGTTTTGAAAATGTGAATCCTAGAAACTGGAAAATTGGAGACGAAACTAATTTGAAGAAAGGTGGAAGCGAGGACACATAGAATATAAAAACATACAAACAATTCCACATCACCTGCCACGTAGGAATATTTAACGTATGTTATACCTTATTTGACAAAAAGGACAAACGTGCACCTTTTTGAACAATTTAAGGACTAGTTTGGAACTTTTTAAAATCGAGGGACCAAAATGGACCCAAGGGTATATTTACGGGACCAAAAAGGATATTTAGCCAAAATTAATCTAAAACAATATTTAAATAAAAAAGTTTTTAACATGTGTAAAATGCGTAGTGGAGTTTTATAAATAGGGTCCATGATAGGATACCAAATCAACCCAAGAAAACGAAAAGCATTGTGGACCCAAGTTCTCATTTCTTACCGTTATGTTTTCAAAGCTGCATATCATAAATTTCTAACTCCAATAATAACCCTCGCTTACGTTCCTTCCCATCATTGATT
>NC_081185.1:80133564-80240973 GCF_029867415.1 Vicia villosa
TTACAATTTTTTTGAAAAACTCCAGTAAGCAAAAAATTTACATCATGTGCAAATCTCTTTGCATAGTGTAAAAAATGAAAATTTTATAGCACCAATCGATTGGTCTGGCATGCAAATAGATTGACATGCTCATTATGCTAAAAAATCTTAAGCATGACACATGTGCAAATCGATTGCTGCAAAGTATAAATCGATTTTCATATAGTGCAAATAGATTGACATGCTCTATTGAATTCCAAACCCTTGAACATAATAATGCTTTATCTTAATATTCATCTTTTCCTTCTTGATCCTAAAAGCTTCTCCTTCATCACAACACATTCAATCTAAGGAAGCATGACTTCACGCTCTCCCCCTTTTTTATGATGACAAACATTCCTATTGATGCTTTATAATTTCTGAAAAACTTCTCCTCCTAAGATGTATGACTCCTCTTTTGTATATGAAACTTAGAAGAATTTGAAGTTGATCATCTTGATGGAGTAATTATACCTTTAAAAGATCCAAGACAAGGAAATACACAAGCATAATACAAAAGCATAGCACCTTTCTCCCTCTTTGACATTATCAAAAAGAAGGAAAAGATCGGTGAAGGATGATAAAATAGGTCACAAGATAAATCAAACCAACCATGCATAAACCATTTAATCATAGAACATAAGCAAAATTTTCATGGTACAAAGTACCTTACATACCAAACTTAAACAATTCAAAGATTAAAGCATACTTAAATTTACATGCCAAAAGACAACATTAAATCTCAAGTTTGAAAAAGAATAACACAAGACATAAGAAACAACTAGGGAATTGTTGAAGAGGTGTAAAAATTGGAAGAGTGTTGGATGGATTGTTAGGATCATAAAGTGGGATGTGAAGGTGTGTGTAGATATAGGACATTTTATTATTCATGTTGGTGTGAAGTTCATTGATTTGGAGAAGATGAAAAATTTGGTTTTTGAGAGAGTGAGGAAATGTTTTACGGCTTCTATGGTAAGAGTGAAGAGGCTGCAAACTTTTGGATTATAAAGTGATGAATTGTGGGCGATGATTGGACCAACCACAATAAAAAAATTCAAAAACATTATGAAATACGCATGTTCAAATCGATGTGCACATTGGTACAGTCGATTGCCTCGCGTTAAAAAAGGCAAAAAATATAAAACAAAAGTGAAGCTACAGACACCAATCGATTTGCATCGAGTAGTAATCGATTGGTCTTGAGGAATTTTTGAAATTATTTTAAAAGAACATATCTCAAACATATTTTTATGCATATGTGACACATGAACCACATATGAGAAAAGAGTAGAAGTAGAAAAGACATAAATTTTAAATTTAAATTAAGAATATATGTACCTTTGATCTTTGATGGTTCAAGACATGAATTGAGTGATCTAAATGTTCTTTTCATCCAAGATTCGAAGTTATCTCATAATGTTTTTAGAAAGATTCTCTGGCCAAAGGCTGTGTGAATATGTCTGCAAGTTGATTATGAGTGTCCACGAATGTAACTTCGAAATCTCCTTAAAGATCATGATCATAAAGAAAGTGATGTTGAATGTCAAAGTGTTTGGTTCTTGAGTGCATGACCGAATTCTTTGTAATATTGATTGCACTTGTGTTGTCACAACGTAGAGGAATGCATCCAAGATCGAGCTTGTAGTCACAAAATTGTTGCTTAAACCAAAGTATTTTTGCACAACAATTACCTGCTGCTATATACTCTGCTTCGGTGGTGCTAAGAGCAGCACATGCTTGTTTCCTGCAAGCCCAAGATACTAAAGCATTTCCAAGAATGTGATACGTACCACTAGTTCTTTTTCTATCAGTTTTACATCCTGCATAATCCGCGTCAGATTAACCAATTAAATTGCAATTACTACCTTTAGGATACCATAGTCCAACATCCATTGTCCCTTTGAGATACTTCATGGTCCTTTCAACGGAGGAGAGATGAGATTCCTTTGGATTTGCTTGAAAACGAGCACAAAGACAAACACTAAACATTATGTCAGAACGACTTGCCATAAAAAATCGTAATGAACCAATCATACCTCGATATTTTGTTATATCAATAGAAATACTGGATTTATCAATGTCAACATAAGACCCAGAATCCATTGGAGAAGTGATTTCTTTGCATTGATCCATGTCGAATTTCATAAGGATTTCTTTGCAATATTTTGATTGATTGATACTAAGGTTTATAAATTAAAGTTACAACAACAAACAACAACTAAGCTTTATTCCACTAAGTGAGGTCAGCTACATGGATCAACTTTTTTCATAATGTTTATCAAGGACCATACTTATATCCAAATCATTAATCTTGAGATATTTCTTAATAAATTTTCTTATAGTCTTTCTAGGTTTTCCTCTTCCTCTAATTGGTTGCCTTTTTCCATCTAGTATACTCTCTTTACCACATAATCTATAGCCCTTCTTTATACATGCTCAAACCATCTAAGTCTATTTTCGACCATCTTCTCTACTATAGGCGCTACCCCACCACTCTCTATGATATTTTCATTTCTAATTTTATCCTGTTGAGTCTTACCACACATTCTCTATAACATCCTCATCTCTGCTACACTTACTTTAAGCTCGTGTTGATTTTTAACAGCCTAACATTTTGTCATGTACAAAATCGTAGATCTTACTGCAATCTGGTAAACTTTTCCTTCAGCTTGATACCTTTGCATCACATAAAACACTTGACGCCCTTCTTCATTTTAACCACTCAACTTGAATTTGATGGTTCACACCCCCTTCTATTTCTCCATCATTTTGTATTACGAACACAAGATGTTTAAACTGCGTGACTTGAGAGATAATATGGTCTCCAACTTCCACCTCTATGTTAGAAATACTTCTTCTTTTGTTGAACTTGGATTCCATATATTCCTTCTTACTTCTGCTTAGGCAAAAATCATACAGTTCTAAAGCTCGTTTCCAAGTTTACAGCCACTCATTTAAATCCTCATTTGACTCTCCAAAAAAGACTATATCATTTGTAAAAAAACATGCATCAGGGTGCTAACTCTTGGGTGTGTTTTTCGAGTACATCCAAAATTAAGGTAAAAAGGTTAGGGCTTAGGATTGAACCTTGATGCAAACCAATTGTAACTGGAAAACCGGTTCTCTCTCCATCATTTGTCCGCACACTAGTTAACTTCATACATATCTTGGATAACTCGAATATATACAATCCTAACTCCTTTCTTCTCTATGGCTTTCCACAAAATCTCTCTATGAACTCTATCATACATCTTTTCCAAGTCAATATAATTTAAGTGCATGTCTTATTAGTCCATCTGATATTGCTCTATCACACGACGTTATAGGTAAATCACTTCCATGGTTGACCTTCCAAGCATAAAATTAAATCGATTGCCCGTGACTTGAGTCTTTTATCTTAATCTCCGTTCAATCACTAATTCCCACAACTTCATGGTATGACTCATAAGTTTAACCCCTATAATTTGCACTATTTTGTATATCCATCTTGTTCTTATAGATTGGAATTAAAATGTTTATTCTCCATTCCTTCGACATGTGTTTTGACCTCATAATTTCATTAAAGAGTTTGGCAAGCCACTCAATACCTCTAATCTAACATTTTTCCATACTTCAATAGATATGTCGTCTTGTCCAAACGTATTAATGTTACTCATTCTTTTCAACGCTTTCCTTACCTCTTGTTTATGAATCTGTTTATGAATCCAACAGTAAGAAATTTAAATTTGTAGAAGAAACCAATGCAAAAGGAACTAATATGATCTTTTCACTTGCTTACTTACTATTAAAAAAATTCATTTTTTAAATACAATGAATATTTATAATCAGATACATTATTTATCTAAGGTATTAAAAAATAATATATATTTTTTATAATAAAGATAGGAGAGAGTATGTTATAAAAAGATGGCAAACCATCTTAGTACACACAAGATAGATTATTCGATGGCATTAAATGTGTAAACTAATTAAAAAGATATAATAAAAAACAAAATAAACACACAAAAAAAAAAACAACAACAAAAAGCCATAGAAAAATACAACTATCAAAAGAATAGAACCTATCTAATGGAAACACCCAAAACCATAAACCAGCTATGTCCATCTTCCTTTGGGCATTGGTTTGATCACTTGAAGCCAAAATTTATAATCTAAAGAAAGACACTCAACTGACGTAGAACATACTGACCAAACTACAAACAATGTCTCATCAGATCAAAGCTTAAAAAAGTGATTAATAAAGACAAAAGTAAAATTTTCAAAACTTTTTTTTTTATGGACTTTTTTCCATTTTTATACACTCAACAACTCGTGTCTGGTTCTTATATAACTTCTAGATTTGAAGTTGCAAACAATCAAATTTCAACTATACCTTCCAAATAGCACACAACTTTCATGAATACCCAGCCAGAAACACCACCTTCTGACCTCTGTCAATCCAATCCATCATTGCCGTCAGTCATCCTCCATGACGAGCTGATTTCAAACTTCTGATGCAAATGAAGTGCGTATGTAAGTTCTGGAAAACCCTTATCTCTCATCCTACCTTCATTAAAATGCAACTTCTATTGAGTATTGCAGAATCATGAACATGGATGAGGATGCAGCCATGGAAATGGTGCATCTCAGTGTAAAGGAAGAAGAAGATTAACAGAAAACGTAACCAATTTCTGTTATTCAGTTTCAATCAATCTACAAATGAGTGCTATCACCACCTTATATACACCTTAGAAATAGTAAAGCTTATCTATCCTTTTAACTATCCCTTTTTCACCTATAATTACATTGTTACCCTTAATACTCCCCCTCAAGTGGGAAGATAGATATCTAACATTCCCCACTTGGAAGTGAGAGATTCATACAGTGGTCGGGGAAGAGCTTTGGTTAAAGGATCTGCAAGTTGTTGTGCAGATTTAACATGAACAAGTTTGAGAAACTGTGTTTGTACATGCTGACGGATGAAATGACAATCAATATCCACATGTTTCGACCTTTCATGACTCAAGGGATTTGAAGCAAGTTGGATTGCCGATTGACTATCGCAAAACACCATTACAGACTGCAAAGAAATGTCAAACACTCTGAGGAGCTGCTTAATCCACAATAATTCAGAGGTGAGAGAGGCAAGTGCTCGGTATTCTGCTTCTGCTGAGGAACGAGCAACGGTTGGTTGTTTCTTAGACTTCCAAGCTATCAGAGCTTCTCCTAAGAAAATACAAAAACCGGATGTAGACCTTCTCGATACTTTGCAACTGCCCCAGTCAGCATCAACAAAGGCAGTCAACCGAAGAGAGGACTTTGAAGGGAAGAACAAACCCTTGCCTGGTGTGTTTTTAAGGTATTGTAAAATGTGATGAACCACTGCTAAATGAGGAGTGCGCGGATGTTGCATGAACTGGCTCAGACGATTTACAGCATAGGTGATGTCAGGTCTTAAAATTGTCAAGTACATGAGCTTACCAATCAACCTTCTGTAGCCAGAGACATCTTCTAAGAGTTCCCCATCAGTGTTATTGAAAGATACAGCTGCATCCATCGGAACAGCCATTGGTTTAGAAGCTAAATAACCTGTATCCTGAAGTAATTGCAGAGTATATTTTCTTTGGCAAAGATGAATGCCAGTGCTGGACTTAGCAATCTCCAGGCCCAAAAAATAATTCAAATCTCCAAGGACTTTCAACTTGAAGTGTTGCTTCAAGATGTCTTCCACTACCTTTAATCTATCCATGTTAGGACCAGCAAGCACGATGTCATCTACATATACAAGTAGGATGACTAATGTGGAACCTGTGCCACTAAAAAACAAAGAATGATCAGCAGGTGATTGTGTAAAACCTATGGAGATGAGTGTGGAACTAAATTTATGGTACCACTGCCTGGAAGCCTGTCTTAGACCATACAAAGACTTATTGAGTTTGCACACTGCGTTCTCCTCCTGGATAGGATAACCCTTAGGCAATTGCATGTATACTTCTTCAGACAAATCTCCATTTAAAAAGGCATTATTAATGTCAAGTTGAATAAACTTCCACTGCTTTTGAGCAGCCACGGATAGGAGAATTCTCACAGTGGTAAGCTTTGCCACAGGAGAGAATGTATCTAGAAAATCCACACCAGCTTGTTGTGTGAAGCCTTGAGCCACTAAGCGTGCCTTATACCTGTCCAAGGATCCACCAGCCCTATACTTGACTTTATATATCCATCTGCAGCCCACAGCCTTTTTTCCAGGTGGAAGAGATTCAATGGACCAAGTGTTATTTGCTTCCAAAGCAGCAATTTCTTCAGCCATGGCAAGTCTCCATTTGGGATCAGAAACAGCCTGGTGATAGAAAGAAGGCTCATAAATGGTAGAGACTTGGTTGATAAAATGATGATAGGAAGAGTGTAGTTTGTCATAGGATAAGTGGCTTTGAATAGGATATTTGACATTGCACTGAAAATCCTGTAAATAAGCTGGAGGTCTATGTTGTCTAACTGACCTTCTAAGTGCAGGAATGTGTTCACCAGCTATCGGATTATCACCTTGATTTTGTCCATCATGTAACAACTGGTTATCAGCCGGCAAAGGTAGTGCTTGGGTATTAGTTAAAGGTGTGGCAGTATAGGAGTTCTCACTTGCTGAAGGAGTGTCAGGCATAGTATCATGAGGTACTATGGGAACCAAAGGATCAAAGGTAGGAGCATGGTCATTAATTGTTCGAGGCAGAACAATATCTGAAAAACAATCTGGCTGGAGATATGTGTCTTGGAAAGTGTGAAAAGGGAAAATAGACTCATGAAAGATAACATCTCTAGTGATGATGACCTTTTTGGACTCAAGACACAATAGTTTATATCCTTTGGTACCAGGGGGATAACCAAGTAATATACAAGGGAGAGCACGAGGAGTGAATTTATGTCTATATGCAGGAATTGTAGAGGCAAAACACAGACATCCAAACACTCTTAAAGCAGCATAATCAGGAAGTTTACCATGAAGCAACTCAAATGAAGATTGATTGTTCAGGCCAGGCGACGGTGTTCTATTAATCAAATAAGCACTTGTAGTAACACAATCACCCCAAAACTGAATTGGCACTTTGGATTGGAACAATAAAGCTCTAGCAACATTGAGTAAATGCTGATGCTTTCTCTCTACTACAGAATTCTGTTGTGGCCTATGTGGACAAGAAAATTGATGTATGGCCCCCTCTGCTTGCAAGAAATCACCCAGCTGTAATTCCTTAGCATTATCACTGCGAATCCCTTTAACAGATGTATTAAACTGAGTATTGACATATTTAAAAAACAACTTGATTAACATAGTGGCTTCAGACTTTTGTTTCATCAAGTGTATCCAAGTGTACCGTGTATTATCATCTACAATTGTTAAGAAATAATGTGAACCATTGTATGTGGATTTTCTAAAAGGCCCCCACACATCACAATGAATTAATTCAAAGGGTACATTAGTGTGATTATTGTTAGAAGTAAAAGGCAAACGATGGAACTTAGCAAGTGGACAAACATGACAAATTCCATTATATGATGAATTGACAGGAAACAACTCAGGAATTTTATTATGAATAGTTTGCAAAACTTGATCAGATAAGTGACCTAATCTAGCATGCCAAGTAGAAATAGAAATGTTACCAACTGCATGACATGTTGGTACATTGAACATATGTGTATTAGAACACTTATCAATGACGGCAGGAGGAGTAGTCTCAATTCTGAGGAAATAAAGGTCATGAGTGCGATCACCCTTGCCAATCACCATCCCCGTGTGACTGTCCTGAATGGTAAATCCATTATCAGAAAAAACAATAGATAATTTGGATTGTTTGACTAACTGACTTACAGACAATAGGTTAATATTGAACTGTGGAATATACAACACATTTTGTAATGTCAGTTTTGAGCCTAAATCAACTGTGCCTATTGCAGATACTGGGACTTTAGTATTGTTAGGCAGAGACACAAATTTATCAGATAGAGTTTTATAGGAAGTAAACAAATTCAAAGAGTGCACAATGTGAGATGTGGCTCCTGAATCTACAATCCAAACATGTTGTAAAGGTGAATCATTGTGATGTGTTGAAGAAAAAACCATACCCACTGAGTCATGTGATGAAGAAGCATCTCCAAGATTGGTTTGTCGAGCCATTTGACCTTGGATATAAGCAATGAGTTGCTGATATTGCTTTGTGTTCAGTGGTGTTGAATCTTCCATGCTGCCTGTGTTGATGGCGTTTGCAGCAAGCTGTGCAGATGGCATGGTTTTGTTCTTTCTGTACCCAGGAGGATATCCATGGAGCTTAAAGCATTTATCCGTGATGTGGCCAAGAATCCCACAGTTGGAACAGAGAGGCCTATCTTTCTTTCCAATTTTAGACTTAGCGCCATTGGAATCTTTGACAGCATATGCCAAACTCTCAGTGGTGTCACTTGCAACAGAGTTAATTACTCTCTGCTTCTCTTCTTGGATCACGAGTGAAAATACACAACTAACCGAAGGCAACGGATCCATGAGTAAAATTTGGCTGCGAATTGAATTAAAGCTTTCATTCAATCCAAGGAGAAAAGTTAGAACATACTCACGATTGATGTGCTCAATCAAAGGACCGACGCCGCCACACACACATTGATGGATTGGACGAAACTCCGCAAGTTCTTCCCAAAGACCTTTGATCTTGGAGTAAAAAGCTCCAACAGAGAGAGTACCTTGGGTGCAAGTGATGAAATCCTTGCGAAGCTGAAATAGTCGTGGACCATTATTCTGCAAAAAACGCTCTTGAAGATTTGACCAAATTGCCGCAGCTGTGGACGCATAGATGATGCTTGCGGTGAGTTCTTTGGATGCCGAGTTCAAAAGCCAAGACGCAACGACATTATCATTGCGCTGCCATAGTTGAAACTGAGGATCATCTTCTGGAGGTTGCGGAATCGAACCATCGACAAAGCCAACCTTGTTCTTGGCACGAAGAGCGATGAACATAGCACGACGCCATGAAGGATAGTTCTCTTCTGTCAAGGGATGCGAAACGAGAACAAGACCGGGGTGATCTGAATGATGGATAAAGAAAGGATTCTGCTGTTGATCGGCCATAGAAGATGTGAACAAGATTGAAACGGATCGAAGCAAAAACGAAAGAGAAATAGATCGCGGAAGCAAAAAGAACGTAAATCTTGGACAAAGATTAAACGCAAAAATCTACTGATACCATATTGAGTATTGCAGAATCATGAACATGGATGAGGATGCAGCCATGGAAATGGTGCATCTCAGTGTAAAGGAAGAAGAAGATTAACAGAAAACGTAACCAATTTCTGTTATTCAGTTTCAATCAATCTACAAATGAGTGCTATCACCACCTTATATACACCTTAGAAATAGTAAAGCTTATCTATCCTTTTAACTATCCCTTTTTCACCTATAATTACATTGTTACCCTTAATAACTTCATCGAACTCAACAAAGTTTATACTCCTATGTCGTGTCTCACAAGAAATCCGAACAGGATCATGAGTTCTCTTTTGTACCTTTTTCTATTAATCATTTGCTACTAACGATCCTAACTACGGATTGATTGACAAAGATTTTCGCAATGTTATTGGTTCCTGCAATGGATTGATTGACAAAGGTTGTGGCATTAGATACCAGTAGAAACCGGGAGGAGAGAGTTTTTAGTTTGAGTGAAAATGCTTGGAGAACTATTCAAAGTTTCCCTGCTGTGCCTGGTCCTTTAATTTCTTCTGATAGCAGAATGTATGGTGGTGTATACTTTAGTTGCACTGTTAACCGGTTGGGAACCAACCCTAGAAATGATAAATTTTTTGATGATTTTGTGATTATTTCGTTTAATCTAAGTACCGAGAAATACACACAGATGCTTCCCCATTCGGATTCTGAGAATGTAATACCACTTGTAGTACAGAGTGTTTGTGTGTTGATGAACTCTCTTTGTTTTTACCATGATGTTGAGGGAACACATTTTGTTATATGTGTTAGATATTTGTTTGATAATCTTGGATATCTTCAAGAATCGTGTTCGTTCACTTTCCGAACAAAGTATTTCTACCCTATACTTGTTTGGGTTCACGAAATCTTTGCGGGGATAATTCTTGAAGAATCAATCTGTTTCTGACAATGGAGAACATATCAGAATGTAGAGGAAGTATCTAATTTCGTTTTTCAAATCGAGACCAAAAGACTCCTTATATAGGAGACCAATAATAGAAACGAACAGACACACCTTTTCGGAAAATAGTTATGTCTGTTGGAACGGGTGCAACTATTCAAACGAATCGTTATGTCCGTTGGGAACGGGTGCAACTATTCAAACGAAACGTTATGCCCGTTTCTATTATTCATATTCAATTACGCGTTTGGCTTGACGAGCGTGCACTCCGCACTATCCTAACTCGTTTCAAACTTAACGCATAATTGCATTGGCCTATAGTAAATCACATTACTACCAAAATGCATTGATGATACTAAAATCACCAACAAACTCCCCCCATTTTAGTATAATCCTTGATTTACTTTACAGGTATAACGATCAAACAAATGCATAGAAGAAAATGTCTTACGATTGAATTTTCATCTTAGTACAAATACACATTCCAAATATTCAAAAATCGGGGTGTCATAATGATTGAACCCGTCAATCCATTTGAATATTTAAAGATATAGTACACATATGTTTCTTACAATACTCTACTATTCATACTTGACACTTTACAAGCCATGTGTCCTTATCCATTAATAAGCATATAGGAAGCCAAGTCCAAGCTTCTTGAAGCGGCAAAACTTCATGCTCACATAGGTGATCCTTTTAATCTTGCACCTGCATTAGCAATTTTTCAAAAGAACCATTAAGAAGATATACTTCAACCTAGCCATCACTTGCAGGTCTGAGCACATACCTTGGGAAGATAAACACAATTGCTCCAATCTTTAACTATGATCTTTCCACATTGAATTCTGCTTCTAACGTTGTATTAGAAGGGAATTGGGTATACCATAACTAATAGATTTAAATGGACTTTAATCACATCCCAATTACCGACTTTTTCACTAAGTCTCTTGCTAACCCCTTCGTCAAGTGGTCAATTAAGTTTTGTTGCGACCGAACAAACTCAATAGATATCACCCCATTCATGATTAATTCCCTAATCATACTATGTCTAATACCCAAATGTCAAGACTTTCCATTGTATATTTGACTATATGCTTTAGCCAGTGTGGCACTACTATCACAATAGATAGAAATTGGTGATATCGGTTTAGGCCATATCGGAATCTCATATACCAAGTTCCTTAGCCATTCTGCTTCTTTACCAGCAGCAGCTAATGCTGCAAACTCAGATCCCATTGTGGAACTAGTTATACATGTTTGCTTCTTGGAAGCCCATGAGATGGCACCTCCCCCAAGCAAAGACACCCATCCACTTGTAGAGGATGAATCTTCAACATTATTTATCCAACTAGCATTCGAATAACCCTCTAACACCGAAGGAAATCCCATATATTACAATCCATAATTCATAGTACCCTTCAAGTACTTGAATACCCTAGTTATCGCATGCCAATGATGTCTACTAGGATTACTAGTAAATCTGCTCAACTTTCCAACCGCATAAGCAATATTCGGTCTAGTGCTAATCATAGCGTACATCAAAGAGCCTATAGCTCTTGAGTATTCGAGTTGATCCACAGGTTTACCTGTATTTGGCATAAGCTTTTCTCCCGGATCCATGGGAGTACTTACTGGAGAACAATGTTCATAATTGAACTTCTTGAGTATTTTCTCAATGTAAAGAGATTGCGTAATTACAATCCCCTTATTCTCCCGTTTAATCTTAATACCAAGAATAACGTCTGCTTCTCCCATATCCTTCATGGAGAACTTCGATGACAAGAATTTCTTTGTTTTATCAACTTGATTTTGGTCGGTGCCAAAGATCAACATGTCATCAACATATAGACAAATGAAAAATCCTTTACCGGATGTATCAAATTTTCTATATACACATTTGTCAGCTTGGTTTAGAATGAAACCATTAGACAAAACAACCTCATCAAACTTTTGATGCCACTGCTTCGGAGCTTGTTTCAGCCCATACACGGACTTAACTAGCTTACACACTTTATGCTCATTACCAGGCATTACAAAACCTTCAGGTTGCTTCATATACACTTCTTCTTCCAAATCACCATTCAGAAATACTGTTTTGACATCCATTTGATGAATCACTAGATTATGAATAGCCGCCAAGGCAATCAACAATCTAATAGTAGTGATACGGGCAACTGGAGCATAGGTATCGAAATAATCAATCCCTTCTTTTTGTCTGAAGTCTTTGGTTACTAATCAATTCTTGTAGATGTTTAGTGTATCATCACTATGATACTTCCTTTTAAATATATATCCAAAATATATATAATGCATAGCAATCGTTGACGAACTTTTGATTTATGTTTTCAACAATCCTTGGAGAACCTTCCTCACAATGTTTTTAACTTGTGAGAATCTCGAATTCTTTATCCTCCGCAATAAGGTTCTCAAAATTCTATATAAGGGGATTTAATAAGACTCCAAATTCATAGAAGTCATGAACCATCTTTAAATGATCTTCATGTGTCTTATAATAAAAAGTCTCATTGAACATAAACATGTTAGTCACATAGAATACAAATCAAAACTCAATTGCATAATTTTAAATCATGAACTTTAACAAATTTGATGACTTTATTAATTAGCAAATTTTTAATATAATATTTCAAAAAAAAATTAAAATCCAATTTATTTGAATACCAATAAATAATAGATATAACAAATGCTATATTGTACATTACATACGCATAGGGGTCATAATTTGTGATATTTTCTTTTAAAAAAATGTTACTGTGAAAAAGATTTAAGAGTCTGTACCGAACCAATACAATGGTTCTGTTTCGTTGCAATGTTCCAACACACTTGATGAGTATTAATTACATGCATAGCAGACATGCATTTGTTTACTAGTGTGCAATTTCATTCAGGTAACGTTAAATTGATATAAAAATCAATTATGGCTTATGTAACCACGTCAAAATTCCATGCGAGCAAACTCATAACATTGAAAAGAATTTTATATATTAATGATAAATATAAATCGATATTGCAATTCATATCAATGAATTATTGCCAAAATTTGGGAAGGAAATGCTAAGAGAATTAATATGCAAATGGCAATAAATAGAAGGATATGATCCTATACAATACCACGTATGATTGAAACAGTATTACATACTGTATCTTTATTTTTTAAACATGCAAATGATTTTCTAGAATCATATAAATTATATATTAAATATCATTCAATAATTAATATATAGTATCCAACCGAAACAAAAAACATGATTTAATTTTGCAATGATTCCAGTAACAAGAATGATAATGCAATTTTTTCTTCTTCTTAATTTCAAAAGATTAACAAGACGTACCCGGATTAAAGATATTGATTCTTGTTAGTCTTTTTATTAGGATTTTCTCTCGTTTTCCTGGTTTATGATGTAAATTTTTCGTGTGTTCACCATATGTAAATTGTCCTTGAAACTTGTCCAATTTTCCGAAAATTTTAGTCATCTCCTTAACGGTGCTTCCTCCTCCAGCCATGATTATCAGAATAAATACTTTGTTCGTTTGTTAGATATTTGTATGATAATCTTGGATATCTTCAAGAATCGTGTTCGTTCACTTTCCGAACAAAGTATTTCGACCCTATACTTGTCTGGGTTCACGAAATCTTTGCGGGGATAATTCTTGAAGAATCAATCTGTTTCTGACAATGGAGAACAGATCAGAATGTAGAGGAAGTATCTAATTTCGTTTTTCAAATCGAGACTAAAAGACTCCTTATATAGGAGACCAATAATAGAAACGAACAAACACACCTTTTCGGAAAACAGTTATGTCTGTTGGAACGGGTGCAACTATTCAAACGAATCGTTATGTCCGTTGGGAACGGGTGCAACTATTCAAACGAAACGTTATGCCCGTTTCTATTATTCATATTCAATTACGCGTTTGGCTTGACGAGCGTGCACTCCGCACTATCCTAACTCGTTTCAAACTTAACGCATAATTGCATTGGCCTATAGTAAATCACATTACTACCAAAATGCATTGATGATACTAAAATCACCAACAATATGGAAGATGACAGAATTCGGAAATGAAAAGTCTTGGATTAAATTACTTAAACTCAATTATCGCAATCTCTGAATGAATTAAAAATTTGAACTTGGTTTTCTACCTTTGAAATTAATGCCATTGCATATCTCTGAGGATGATGATACAATAGTATTCGCAAACAACCTACAAAGCCGAGCCATTCTATAACAGGAGAACTGAAAGAGCAAGGAAAACTAGAATTAACAATAAGATATGTTGGTTCTCTATGAAGGATTATGTCGAAAGCTTGGTGTCGACCTCTTGAATGTAAGTTCTTCTCCAACTATATACTTGTTTGAATTTAAACATAAAGTAATGTTCTTGCAAATCAATATACGTTTGATGTTTTTGGAAGTGAGTTATTTTATTATGATTCTCGATAATGACTACTGCAATTGAATTATATATATAAAACGTTGGGTTATCAGTCGGAAAGGTTTGTATTATTGCATTATCTTAGATACTAATTTCTGCCATTTTTTTCCTCACAGAAATATGGCTGCACTTTGAGAATCTGGGATTCACTTTCCTTTTGTATTTTTGTTCTTTTTATGAGTTTTGCTGCTTTACCCTCTTGTCTAACTGGAGTCTTTTTTGAATTTTAGATCCACAAACTCAACTATGATCAAATCCAACACAATTGATGTTGCATGTCAAGTTGGTAGGATGAAAGAATCTTATTTGAGTTCCATTCTCTCCGGATATAGCATTGGTTCTTGTCTTGTGAAGACATTGATGACCCTCTTGAAGTGAAAATGATTGCACAGAATGCTTTGAATGACATGTGCGCTGTATATGGTTTAATAGTATCTTTTCTTATCCTAATTACCTTTGTAAACTTATATCCTTTCATATTTAGTATATATTTGCAATGAAACCTGCTATCTGCTATCTGTCTTAGATTTGTACTTTACAATTATATTCCTCAGCTTTTTTAAGGATTTATTTCTCTTTCAAGATGAAACTATTGAGACAAATATATAGTAGCATAGTGCAAGGCTTCTTGTGGAGACTGATGTAAATTAGATCTAATAGTTATTAAAAGCTAGTAATGTCGGTTTTATTCCATCTATAGGATAAAATGTATATTTAATCCGCCATTACTAGCTTTTAATAACTATTAGATCTCCATCCATAATGTTTATTTTATGCAACTCATGCACACATTTGCTGACGTAAATAAGTAGAGCATGTGGAGCTGGAGCATAAAATATAAGTAGTTTAGCTTGTATGCAAAAAAGTTGCTTAATAGGGGAGTTCATTAAGAAATGTCTATTAAAGAGTGTTTTTATTAAAGAGTGAATTGATAGTACTGTCGGAGAAAATTTTGGATAAAACCCAATTATATTTAAAATTAGTATAAATGTTTAAAATTTGAGGGTTGCTACGATGACATCAAATTTGACACCATAATCTTACACCGTATTTTGTTATGTGAGTGTGGTTTTCAAATTTTGTACAAGCACATGTTTCAAGATGTAAATAAAATATTAAAAAATTATGAAACAAAACACTTTATACGTGTAATGTAAAGTTTTGTGTAAGCATAGCATTTCACTTAAAATTTTCATTGATATAGGAAGTCACACTCTAGCTACATCAAACATGATTGATACCTAGGCTGTTGGTTTTCAGTCTCTATATTTATTTTTGTTAATTTAAATATGAACACTTTTTTAAAAATAAAAAATTAATAAATTTTTATCATGGTTGAAAGTAAGGGTGACAAGAAAATAGACAATGTTAGATTTTGCAAGTTTTTAGTGTGTATTAGAGTTTGACCTAACTCATCCTTATAAAACCGATTGGTAAGGCCAACCAATGTGGGATTTTAAGATCTTCCTAATACACCTCCTCACGTCCAACACTCTTTTTTGGGCTAGGCTCTGATACCATATTAGAGTTTGACCTAACTCATCCTTACAATACCGGTTGGTAAGGTGAGGAGTGTCCCTCACTAAAATGTTGAAGAACAATGCTAGGCCTATTTTGTGATCTATCATTGTACTTCTAGGTTTTAGTTTGTACTATTTGAAGGGGATTGTTTGTTACATCTCATGTTTTACTTACCCATCCTGATAAAATATAAAAATATCTTTTTTATGCTTTGGAGTTTGAAATCTGAATACATTACAGCACTACAAACTCAATCTCAAAATCACGTTTAATTTAAGTAAAAGTATGTCCGGTTCACAAAATCTAGATGCACCATACAAATATTGAAATCAAGACGCTAACATTGAAGTGTTGCATGCAAGCTTTCCCTCTTCCTTCCATTACATTTCAAATAAATAACAACTTTTCTCACTAGGGGTCTGTTTGGTTCAAATGAGAGGGAGGGGAGGGGAGAGATTTTAATGGAGGGAAGGGAAGGGGAGGGGGGAGGGATTTTTTGTAATTATATATATATATATGTTTGGTTCAAACAAGGGGAGGGGAGGGGAGGGAAGGGATTTCGTTTAAAAATATGTTTGGTACACGAGGGGAGGGGAGAGATTTTAATAATAATTTACAATTTTATCCTTGTAATTTTATATAAGTGATATGATATTCAATTGTAAAAATTTCATAAATATTTTCTTGGAAATAATATTTGTATAACTGCGTGATTAAAAAGTCATAACTTATCGCATAATATTAAAAAATTGAGTACACTTGATTCGTATTATAACTCTCGACACAAAATAAACTATGCGTTGATAACAACTTTTGAATATATAAAATAAATTATAATAAAAAAAATAGTAATTATAATTTTTATTAAATAAAAAAAATAAAAAATAATTTGAAGGTGAAGAATAATTATAATAAGTTGATGGAAGCAATAGAGAAAAAATCACAAAAAGAAAAGTAGGAACATAAAAGAAAATAATATTTTTAAAATAATAAAATAAAACTGGGGATATTTTAGTAAATATATTAATTTAATTAATATTAAAACTCAGATCCCCTCCCCTCACCTCCGAATCCCCCCGATTCCGGGGAACGCAAAAAGTGTCATTTGGAGGGATTTTGCTCCCCTCCCCTCCCCTCCTCTCCCCTCCTAAAAATTGAACCAAACACATTTTATTTTAAATATTTCCTCCCCTCCCCTCGCTCTACCTCAAACCAAACACACCCTAGAGCTCTCACAAATCCGATTCCAATATTTTTTTCAAGATTTTCTCTTAATATCTACTTATTCTCATTCAAACCAAACACCTTTATCAATTTATATTCCTCTCCGTTCAAGTAAAACAACTTCATCTACTTATGCTCATTCAAACCAAACACCTTTATCAATTTCTATTCCTCTCCGTCCAATGAGAATCTCACATTCGGTAAAAATTTTATTGTGTTTTTTGTGATTTTGATGCATGCAATGCAATTCCTTAAATCATTCTAGTTAAACACT
Source organism: Vicia villosa (assembly GCF_029867415.1). NCBI lineage: Eukaryota > Viridiplantae > Streptophyta > Magnoliopsida > Fabales > Fabaceae > Vicia > Vicia villosa. The sequence continues at coordinate 80,151,178 of NC_081185.1, forward strand.
ATTAGATTACATTGAATATAAACTACTTAAACTACATTAGGCTACATCCTTTGTTTGAATCATTCTGCATTTGGGGTTTCTTTATACTAGAAAATTTGGATTGCAAAATTCATATTTTCCCCTGTGAAATTCCGAATTTCAAAATTTGAACTGGAATTTTTATGCTTGTTATTATTTTTGTCATTATGTTCGTGTTTGCTAATGATATGTCTTGTCTTGTTATTATTATTTATGCTCTCTTTAACGCTCCTGATTTTGTTGTACATGTGCATGACCTATATCATGCAGCCGAACATGTTGTTTTCGCATCAGGTGGTTTTCTTGGAGGTCCATATGACATGTCACTACTTCCACTTTATGCACACCATACTTTTAAATATGTGTCGAAAGGAGAGGTATCATAAATATTTAATTACTCTTTTAAACATATGTTTTATACAAATTGTAATTGTTTGACGTTGATGCATTTTTTCATAGTACTGTGACATAATGAAGTGTATAAACCATGTTAGAAAGATAGCAAAGTTTCCCCAACCAGATGAACCTTAGTTTCATGACATATTAAAGCTATCTCGTATGAAGGACTTTTGAAAGACATGATATGGTTATATTGACCATGGTTTTTTTGTCCACATGTATTGAGGGATGACACACAAAGACATCGTCATTTAATGTTCTCATTGGTGAGATAAGTATCACCCTTGATGATGTATCATGTATCCTTCATCTTTTGATCACTGGAATATTGTTGTAATGTATAGATTTGAGGCACTCGACCTAATGGTGACAGAATTAGGCATTGATGTGGGTGAGGCCCAAAAGGAGATCTAAGACATCAGAGGGTGGAATTGCCATATTTTCATTCCTAACAAAAAAATATATTGACCACTTCAATGCAAATGTAAATGTTGCGGATGATGATGCACAAGCTTCCTATCATATAAAATGTGCATTGAAGACATACTTCTTGATTTTTTTTGGTACGAGCATTTTCATGGACAAAAGTGCGAACTTTGTCAATGTTGTCTACCTTAAATAGTTCATGGACTTTAATCAAATTCACGAGTATAATTGGAGGAGAAACTTGGTTGGTTTACGTGTACTCCAAGTTAGTTAAATGTAGTAAATGGAAGACAAGACAAATGACCGGATGCAACTGTCTACTTTAAGTCATTGATTTACATGGCATTGATTAATTTCATACTATTTGTTCTACACCCTTACTGATATTTCACCAGAATCATTTTCTGGCATGGTCCCTCTTGCATTTCTCAAGTATTGTCGACTGAGATATGTTGCTGACTACATTAAAGAGTTGCACGTGCATGCTCGAATAACCCACTCAGGGGAATTCCTATGGCTAGAAGTACAAAATTTCTTTTGACCGCATTCTGGAGGATGATATTTGTTTCTCATCGTATATAAAGCACCGTCAAACATTATCTATGGAGATGATATACTAGTGCTATGGATGGCTGACGTGTGGGTCTCAACATATGTGCGCACATCATCCTTAGCAAGTACTGTGGCAGATTAGGTTTTTGTGGGGTATACGTAAGGACCCCACGGTTGTTGATCCTCCCCCTAATGTTAATGGTATATTTTCTAACTACCATATGCATCGGGTGCCATAGGATGTACGTAGTGTGTATGCTCCTGGTGCATGGAGTATGATATATGAATACATTTGATAGTTTTATAAAGTGTCTCATCCTTATGGGATACCAGTTCCAGAAGGAGACCCTCGGAACCAGTTCATCAAGAGCTACTAGAAGAGGAACATCCAAAGGGGAATTATATCGTGAATGTATGGCCTATATGTCACCGTGTTTTTTCTTGTAAGAATTTTTTTGATATAATGCAACACGAGTTTGAAATGTTCATGTTGGGATAGCTCCATTACTTCCTAAGACTTGAAATCCATAACACAAAAAAATGAACCTTCATAAATAAAAGCCAAGTATTGTAATAAGCTTTTTAAAAGTTTGATATGGAAAAGTAAAAAATAATCGATGCTCCAATTATAGCTTCATGCAATTTGGACAAATATCAAGAAATTTGGATAAATATGAAGGAAGAAATCCAGTTGAAGAAATAAAATATTGAGTTATGATTAATTCTCTTCTATAAAATTGAATTTGTAAATAAACATTTTCAAGACACATAAATCAATAAAAAAAGATATTTTATACATTTTTAATATTTTATCTGTTTTTTTATATTTATATATATTTTAATTTAATGATGACACTCTTAAAATATTATACTCATAGCCTTTTCTAGACTTTCAAATATAATATTATTATATTCTTATATGAATTGGTTGATATGAAGTTATATGTAGACATATTTGGTATATAAACTATTTTGTCATGTCTTAGGATTTGTTTTCTAAAATAACTAGTAAAAGACTCGTGCGTTTGTACGGGTAATTCAAATCTTAAGATGAATAATTATTACAAACGTATAAAAAGAAGTTTAAAAACTCGAATGACAAATGTTAAATTAAGATTTATAAAACATAATATTTATGTAATGGAGCTGTATATAGTATCTATTTAAAAAGAAGAAAAGAAGTTGGAAATGCAATAGGCAAAAGGGTATTATGGTAATAGCGATTCGTGAAAGTAGTGAGTTTCAATGATAAAATTCACATAACAAAGGTATTATGGTGATAGTGGCCTGTAAAAATAGTGAGTTTCAGTGATAAAATTCAGTATCTTAGATCGGCTTAGTTGTTACTAATATATAGTTGTTATTATAAAATCACAAATAACTTCAAATATCTAAAAATAAATATGTAGCATATCACCAATATTCTAAATCCAACTTATCTAATAACTATAAATATTCACAAATATTTTGTTGATTAAAATTAAAAAGGTATTGTGGTGATAGCGACCCGTGAAAAATCTAGTGGAGTTAAAATAATATTTGATTACAATCAATGCACGGGTAAATTCATTCATATTTGAAATATCAACGCACGCGTAACTTCATTCATATTTTAAATCATTTGATTGAAATGTGATTATAATATAAAATTTAAATTTAAATATTTGTGTCTTTATCTTAATACATTTTTACATGTATTAACAATAAACTATAAAGTATGACTTCAAAAAGTATTAAGAGTAATTATCTCAAGGATAATTCTTTGATTATATTAATGAATTTATAATTAAAAACGGAAAAAATTATTTATAACTAAAAATAAGTAATATGTATGTAATTGATTGATAATTATAATGTTATAATAATTCATTAATTAGCCTTTGTACCTTAATTTTTTTTATACTGAATTAAATGTATACCCAAGTTTTTTTTATTTATTATAGAGTTTAAGATGTTAAAAAAAAAGCATAAAAGGCCGTTGCTGGAGAACATTACAGAGGAGTAAGGAGACAAACATCTTTAGGAGAGATACACCGAAGAGGTTTCAGATTCATTTGTTAAGATATTATTGGGATTGATATTATTATTATATAATATCAAATATAATCAAATCTAATAATATCAAATATAATTCAAGTTGTGTAAGTCCGCGCCCAATGAGAGTTATGTATAAATAGTCGTAGTCTGTATCATTATTTTTACAATTCAATTCAATAATATTCCTTATTTCCTTTATATTCTCTCTTTCTCTCTGTTAGTGCTTTTATTGGCTGATTGGCATCTATGTTTGGTTAAAACATAATAGCAGTAAAACATAATACTAATGTGAATCTTGCAAGTTTATAAAGAACAAAACGGGTACAAGCAAGATGTTAGATGGAATGTCATGACATCAACACATGACATCGCGCCTGCAGAACTGGAAGAAATATTCAGTTTGTACTTAACAGATACAGAATATTCTATGTAAATATTATGTAATCCTATCTGGCGCATATTTAAAGGTCAAAAGAATAATTGAAGAATCAGATTAGAAGATTGAAGATTTAGAAAGAATCAGATCAGAAGATTGAAGATTTAGAAAGAATCAGATCAGAAGATTGAAGATTCAGCAGTTTCTAATTTAGGAAACTCAGGATTAAAAGACCTTATTTGTAGCAGAATATTTTCTGCATATTTGTAACAGCCAGAGTACCGCGATTTGTAAGCCCAAGTACAATTGGGATCAGGTTATAAATAGGAAACTTTGTAACCTAGTTTAGTGAGCTAGCTAGCATTTAGAAAGATGTAACCATTAGGGTTAGCCGCGTAGGTGAACCTCCCGGTTTGTGGGAAGGTCACTGATTTGTCCTTCTCGAAACCAGTAGGTTAGAGAAGTGATTGTCCTCACTCGAAACCTGTAGGTAAGATTTGAGTATTGTAAGCTTGATTGAAGCTGTGAAGCAGATCAAGTATGTGTTCATTGTTAATTGTGTAAATAGCTGTTGCAGGGTTGTAACAGTTAGGTATCACCAGGGAGTGAGCAGAGGTTTTCTTATCTTGGATGGAGTTCTGAGATTGAGATTGCATTGGGTAGTGACTAGGTAATCCAGAGGTTGTTTATCTGTAAACCAGAGGTTGTTTATATAAAATAGTACTACTAATAGTGGAATCTTCTTCCTTGCTTGGTAGCCCCCAGAGTAGGTTAGTTAGAACCGAACTGGGTTAATAATTAACTGTGTTATTTATCTTCTGCATTGTTTGTTCAGTTATGAATGTTATGATTTTGTCTATAACATGAGGTTCAGAAGTGTTAGCTGATCCTGTACAGAACCATGTAAAAATTATAATCTGGTTATGTATGCTGAACATGTGTGATCCCAGGTCTCATTGACTCTTTCCTAAGAGTAATTAAATAATGAGGGATCCTTGTATTCTGCTGATGCTACATTAATAACACATCAGATGTCTTGACATCAGGATTGACATCCGAGTCTGTCATACCAGGATTTTCAATTGCTATCAGAGCAGGCATCCTGTCTTTTTCTGGATGAGATCCGTAAGGGATAAATTCTGGTTGTGGTAAAAGCAGAAGAGTGTTTGAACAAAGAATGTTCATATTGTATGGTCCCTTGAAGTGGAGGATGGACCTATATAATTAGACCAACCTGACCTAAGAGCTGTGATGCTGGAACGAAGAGTGCTAAGTCCAAGGACTTCATGCGGGAGTGAAGAACTTGAATTTAAATACAAATTCAACTGGTATCTATGAACAGAGAAGAAGTTCATCAAAACCTTCATGCGGGAGTGAAGATATTGATAAGGTGACCTCTGTTGTCTGTGAGTTCATCAAGTCAGGATTTTAGTTTGGTCTAATTAGTTGCTTGGTGCAGAAGCAAGTATTGTGCAAGGTTGAGTAACAATCAATCTGTAGTTGTCATGCTTACTACTAACACTTAAAGTAAGCATTATGTGAACTCTGTTGATATATGACTATTTTTCCGTTGCATAGTCTCTGAGAAACCCTAGGGTTATGAAGGTTCAACAGAATGTATGGCAGGTATTGACAGCTAGAATTAAAGTGTCAAAGATACTTGAGTAATCTCTCAAGTCCACTCATAATGGCATGGTTTATTAGATCTGATGAATGTCACCTGATCAATGATATTCATAATTATCTGCAAGTGTGTACCTTGAAATATTCAAGGTTGAAGTGTTCCTAGAAGGAGGAACAGTTGTACTATCTGATGTTGGGACATTAAGAATTGGTATGCAGCTACCAGCTGAAGAACAGATGTTCTGGTGCTGAACTAATGTAGTGTGAGAACATTGGTTTGGAACCTACTCCTGGTCTAGAAGAGGAGACATCTGGCTAAGTTAATCAGGACACGATTAACATGTGCTCAGTTCCACTAAGAAAAACTCATAAAGGTATTCCTTTCTAATCCTTTATGTTGTACTTTTGAAGAGCCTATATCCGTAAGTTTCCTCTGATCAACGAAACCAGATAAGTATTCATAACCATAGAGCAGTTGTTGGAGCTGAATACTGTGTCTCTATCATAGTGAAATATGGTTAAGAATGTGTACTGCCCTAGTTGTTATCCAGAAAGGGTAGTATATTTTAAATCAAGGAAGTCAGATGGATCTGACTAATTCAGTGTTATTCTATGACTAAGTCTGTTCCAGAAACCTAGCTGAGGGAATCTCCTCTATGAAGGATAGAAAAACACTTAGAAAGGGGGAGTTTGAATAAGTGTGACTTTAAAAAATCTTAAGATAAAAATAAAGAACACAATATTTTTATCCTGGTTCGTTGTTAACGAAACTACTCCAGTCCACCCCCTTAGAGTGATTTACCTTAACTGAGGATTCAATCCACTAATCAATTTTGATTACAATGGTTATCCACTTAGAAACACTCTAAGTCTTCTAGAGTATACTGATCACAACTTGATCACTCTAGGAAATCACCACTTAGAAACTTCTAAGTCTTCTAGAGTCTACTGATCTCACTGATCACTCTAGGAACCTTTTACAATCAATGTAAAATGAATGTTTACAAGAGTATGAATTTGCTTCTTAAAAAAGCTATAATCACAACTGTGATATTTCTCTTAAGTTCTAAGCTTAACACTCACTAAGTATTACAATAGTTTGTGAGGTTGAAGAAAAAGAACCAGCAAGTACTCTCTCTTCCTCGATCTTCGATATCAGAGACAAACCCAATCTTTTATCTTTCATTCATCTCTTTCAATTCTTCTCAAAATAGAGTACCTGAAACAACAAAAAGAAGCAAAAGAAATAACCTTAAGTAATTAAACCAAACCGGATCGGAGGGAGTACTTGGTTAGGCTTCGTCGGGGATGGAGAGCGATGGTGGCCGGTCGTTGTTCGTTGCGTGTTGGATGGAGGCGGCTCGCAGTGGAAGTGGCCGGAATCGTCTCACAGCGGTAGATACGACGATGGGGAGGTCGGAGCGGTGCAGTTTGAGGACAGCCGCGAGTCTCGTGGCAGCCGGCGGTTCCATGGTGATTACCGATCAGAAAGGAAGCAGTTGCAATCATCGGTTTCGTGTGGAGATCGCGGCAATTTCATATTCCTGCTTCTTCCGCTTTCCTTGTGTTCCTGAAAAGAAAATAGGTTTGTGAAGGTATTGTGGAGAGACAATTTGGATGTAAATTTAGGCTGGTATTGATGAAATTGTTTGCGATTTTAGATCTGGTTTGTGTATTGTTTTGTAGTGATGGTTTTGTGTTAGCTTTGTTTGATAATGGTTGACTCAAAGGGTGGACTTTTGGGTTATAGCATGAAAAAAGTGACGACGGTATCGGAACAAAAACGTGGGAAGATAGTGGATTTTTATGGTGGTCAATTGTTGGTATACAATTAATGAAACATTTTTTTTATATTGAAAGAGGATTTTTTCGAGAGGTGAAAGTTAGTGTGGAATAGGAAAAATATGTACTACTGGAGTTTTTTCGTGAGATGAGAGTGAAAGAAAAAATGGTCGCGAATAGGGTTCATTGTCAGTCTATTTATATGGGAAAATTAGGTTAACTATAAAAAGTAAATAATTAAAATCAAAATCAGAATTTAAGATAAAATTAACATTAAAAAATATTTGCTTTGATTTTTTTATATATGTAGAGAAAATCAAATCAAAGACTTTAGTGTTAACTGATTTGGATCAAAAACTACTATTTTTTCTTTTTATGATTTTTTTGATATTTTTTATGAATAAAAATGGAAAAAGTGAAAAAACTATATTTTAAAAATAATAAATAAATGAATACGAAAATAATGTTTAATATATATAAAAAAACTTATTTTGTTTTTGTGATTTTTAGTAATAAGATTAAAACTAAAGTTAGAAACAAATAAAGGGGAAAAATATTCAGTAGTGGGATTCGAACCCAAGACCTTGTACATGCAAACCTTACTTCCTTACCAATTGTGCTATATTATTTATTCGAAATAAAAAGCCAATTGAAAGTATATGAAGCATCGATTAGTATTTTGCTATTTATTTAAAATATAAATAATTTAAGAGTAAACCATTATATTTTAAAATAGACTTTAAATCGAATATTTATAAAATTCAGGATATCACTGTAAATGGACCCAATATTTCATAAAATCCAATTTTAAAAATAATTTTGAATAGCTTGAAAAGTGCGGGCAAATTTTGGGGTACAACAGAAGGTGTCTATACCTTCCTTAGCCTCTCAAAGGTACCCAAGTGAAATTTCACTTTTCAACCTCCATTAAAGACCTTTTTAAGCTCATAACTTGTCATTTTTCAAACCAAACACTTTCAAACCAAACCAATTGTTCTAATAGCTTCTATTTACCAAATTGAAGCTATTCAGAACCCCCAAACACTTGCCAAACACCTATAACCAGAAATCACCCTTCAAATTTTCACTTTAAAGAACCTTTGAACTAAACTTGCCAAAACAAAATCCACTCGTGCGTTTTGAGGCCTTTTGTGTTTGTTAGCTTCTAAACATCATATAGAAGCTAACCAAACTTCTATTTTGCATCTGGAACATCATTTCCATGGCTAACTCATCATAACTTTTTTGGTTTTAAGTGGAATTCGAGTTTGTGGTTGCAAGTACAATCAAGAACTTTTGAGCATTTCAAAAGCTTCCTTGAGGTTCATAGAAGCTTTCTGAATACTTGAAGCATTCCCAGGTCCTTCACATTGCTCTGCTCGAAGCCATTTTCAGAGGTACTAAACTTAAACTCAAGCTTGCTCATTTGATCATTGTTTTGGTTGCTTCTTGATACCATTATGTTTGAAATAATGTGAGGATTGAAAGCCCTAAACTTTTGGGGCTTAATTGTTTAAAGTCAGAGTTTAATTTGAAATTCATATTTTAGGGTTCATACGAGTTTTAGTTAAATTCACGAGTTACAGTGTGAATAAATTTATGAAAATGACATGGTGGAATTCGTGATGTTTTTCTGATCAGTTTAGAGTTTTATTTTGTCAAAAATGATGCATATTTGAGAAAGTTGCAAAATCACCATTGTTGTGTTGTTGATGGTCGTGAGGAAGAAGATGAAGATCTTCTGAATTTTAAATTTGAAAAATGGCGCGCAGTTTTAAAATATATTTGTTAGCTTGCATTACACTTAGTCGCACCTCTCTCGCGCGAAAAACGAGACCAACTTGACTGGCTAGAAAAAAGAAACAGAGTCGCCACCGAACTTTATTTATCTCCGAAGAGAAGGGAAAATATCGAGAAAACCCGGAAGAAAGAAAGGATAAGAAAAAGGTCTTACGACCAGAGATCGGGTAAGGAAGTCGGTTACGCAAGGGGAAGGTATTAGCACCCCTCACGTCAGTGATACTCAAAGGATCCACTTATGCTTGCTTCTAATCTAAGGGTGTGTTATCTAATGTTAAAGCTAAAGGAACATGAAAAAGAAGAGAAAATGTGGGGAAAAGAAAAAAAAGTATTTACAAAATTATGCTCGTTCAAGCCCCACGACTTGATGCCTACGTATCCTTTTTAGGAATCAGAGCGCCTTAGTTCGGCTCAATATTTTTAGTTTGTTTTGTGTTTTTTAATGGACGAAGTTACATTCGCATTCTAGCATTAGGATAGCAGCTCGCTGAGTGGAGTCTTATGCGTTACCTGTTTGCGATCGAAAGGAAGTAACATGTGCGTTAAGGGAAAGAAAGCCCGAAAGGCGAGATTGAGAAGAGAAATAATTGGTTGGTGTTTTTTGATGTAAATAATGGTGAATTAAATCCCAATGCAAGGATACTCACCTTTCTGTACTTCTTAAGAGTCTGAAATTTATTAGATGTTTTATGTATTTTTTCGTTGGGTATTTTTTAGAGAGAAATATGGATAGTGGTGAATTAAATCCCAATGCAAGGATACTCACCCTTCTCCACTTTTGAATAATTTATTAGGTATTTTAAAGGTTGAAAAAGAAAAGAAGAAAAGGAAACCTAATTGTATGAAATGGAGAACACCTAAATTCTAAAATCTATTTAATATTTAAAAGACTAAACTTAATATTACCAATATAAAAGAGAAAATGCTAGTCTAAAGAAAACAAATTTTTATATAAGAAAAGAAATTAATAAAATCTTTTTGTTGTTTTTAATAAGTATCAATAAGAGGAGATAAAATAAAATCTAATTAAATGACGTGTTTTTGTATTTTTAATATTAAGAAATCAAACAATAAACAAATAAATAAATAAAACTAAAGAACAAACATAATAACAACACATGGGCTGAACAAAACTCAGAAAATGAGGTGTGATAATGAGATAGGGCGTTGGGTCCATTGGGAGAGAAGCCCAAGAAATCATCAGTTAAGTTCAGTGGGAAGGTGTATTAGCCGCTGAGTATGGGAAGTGCAAGAAGTGAATTCGTTGGGCTTATAATAACAGGCCCAAATTGTTTATTAAACAATCCTGGAGGGGGTGAGACTAGTTGGATAGGGTGTAAATTGCCTGGATTCGGACTTGGGCTTCCACCCATAAGCCCAAGAAACATTTAAACACTGAAAGAAACTTAGAAACCACAAGATGTGGTCCGCCTCTCATTCAATTTTTCACATCTCTCTCTCACGATTCTTCTACTCCTTCTTTTCAGATTTCATACTTCGGAAGCTACCTCTATTCTATTTCATGAAACTCTTAGTCTCACTTCACGTGATCATCCAGCTGTTCCCAAAGTACCGTTTCCAACACACAAACAGTTGTATCCAACACACACTACCGCTGCGCTTTCTGAGGCGGACACGTGTCCCACGCGTGAGTTTGAAAACCCTACTTCTTGCACTTCTGCACCCGGCCCAAATACTTGCATACCCAATCAAAGGTCCATTCAGAATGTTTCTTCCATTTTGAACCTTGAGGACAAGGTTCTCAATGGGGCCATGAGTATTGATATGAAGCTGGACCGGCCCAAGAGAAATAAGAAAATATCTGTTTTACTTGAGGATTATTATCATTAAATAGGTGCTGTTAGTAATTTTTATTAGAGCTTTATGTGTTGTTATTTTCGGCCCATGGCTTTTAGGCTCATTAGTAGGCTTAACCCTAGCTATTTATATTGTATTTTCAGAATTGAAAGAGGTATGAAGAAAGTATGAAGTTGTTTTAATGTCCATTTCTTTTAATGCCTTTTAGACCTGAATTTTTAGTCTAGCTAACATCTATCATTGGTGCTTTCATCTTCCTTTCTCTACCCTCCCATGGCTCCCCCAAAACCCCCAAACCCTTCTTCTAAAGAAATTTTAGAAGAAGCTGTTCAAATCACTTCCCTCCATATTAGTAATGCTATGCAAAAAACTCAAGACCAAATTGATACACGTTTCGCTCAGATTTCTGCAGATCTCGCCCAACAAATGGGACAGATTCGGACTCAGCTTGAAAATGAGAAGTCCGTGGAGGACTCACGCTATGACACGCTTATGGCTGCTATTGGAAAAATTTCGCCAAAATTCATATCAATTTAAACAACTTGTCCACCAAAATTCCATTGCTTCATTACACCTCATGATTTTTCAGCCCAACCACACATCTATGTCTAACCCACAACCTCGCCCTCTAGAAAAATTACCCAAAGACACCCCCCTCAACTCACCAAACTACTTCACAAATTCTCCAAAATATTTCAAAACCATATCGGCCTTCCTCCACCCAGACCACATGATCATCACATAAATCTACTTCCCAACACTGCCCCAATCAACGTTAAGCCATACAGATATCCTCACTCCCAAAAGACTGCTATGACCACTATTATTGAAGACATGCTTAAAGAAGGCCTAATTACCCCTAGTCACAGCCCTTTTTCTTCCCCGGTTTTTTTAGTCAAAAAAAAGGACGGAACTTGGCGTTTTTGTTTTGACTATCGAGCTCTTAATGCAGTAACAGTTAAAGATCGATTCCCAATACCCACCATAGATGAATTGCTAGATGAACTTGGCTCAGCCAAGGTTTTCACCAAATTATATCTACGCTCAGGCTATCACCAGATCCAAATGGCATCACAAGATACACATAAAACGGCTTTTCGTACTTTCGATGGACATTATGAATTCTTGGTCATGCCCTTTGGCTTGACAAACGCACCCTCTACTTTTCAATCAGCGATGAATGATCTTTTGAGACCTTACTTACGAAAATTTGTTTTAGTTTTTTTTTATGATATTCTAATTTACAGTTCTAATTTTACTAAACACCTAGCTCACTTGCAGGTTATTTTTGAGTTACTAATGACCAATTTTTATGTGGTGAAGTTGTCTAAATGTGTGTTCGCAGTTTCTAAAGTTCATTACCTAGGACATGTTATTTCTATGGGAACCGTAGCACCTGATGCAGAAAAGATCAAGGCAATTTTGGATTGGCCTCAACCGCGTTCTCTCACGACACTCAGAGGTTTTTTTAGCCTTACCGGTTTTTATCGTCGCTTTGTAAAACACAGTACGCCTCTCTCGCCGCTCCTCTCACCGATTTTTTACGATCCACTAAATTTGTTTAGAGTACATCCTCGGCCGCAGCCTTTACAGAATTACAAAGACGAATGACCGACATGCCGGTCTTATCTCTACCAAACTTTACAAAGAAATTTGTTGTGGAGACAGATGCTTCAGGGGTTGCCATCGGTGTTGTGTTGTCCCAAGATGGTCACCCAATTGCCTTCTTCAGCAAAAAGTTACGCCCTCGTATGCAAGCAACTTCAGTGTATGTGAGGGAGATGTTCACTGTAACGAAAGCAATTAAAAAGTGGCGTCAGTATTTAATTGGTCAAGAGTTCCATATCTACACAGATCAAAAGAGCTTGCGCAATCTGTTGCTACAGAAAATACAAACTCCAGAGCAACAGAAGTGGGTAGCCAAGCTGCAAGGATTTAATTTTCAGATATTTTACAAACCTGGAAAATCTAACTTGGTAGCAGACGCCCTGAGTCGGAAATACACCACAGACGAACCCATGATGCTAGCTTTATCATCTCCAATTCCAGATATCCTCTCCAGTTTGCGAGATTATTATGCCAAAGATGAATCAGGTAAAAGTATGGTCAGAAAAATCCTTCTAAATGATACTCAGACAGATTACACATTCTCAAATGGTTTGTTATTTTACAAAGAAAGTTTTTTTATACCTGACTTCAACCAGATCCGTTCCAATTTACTTCGAGAGTTCCATCCGACACCAACGACAGGACATCCAGGCCTTAAAGCCACATTAGCTCGCATCTCCACTTCATTCGGTTGTCTAGGTTTATATACAGAAACAAAGAGTTTGATTCAGAAGTGCAGTGAATGCCAACATAACAAACATCTAACACAAAAAAAAACATGGGTTACTGCAACCATTACCTGTTCCAAAACAAGTGTGGGAGGACATCTCAATGGATTTCATCACCCATTTTCCAAACTCTTTCAGACATACAACTATTTGGGTTATTTGCGATCGTCTCACCAAGCCTGCTCACTTTATTGCCATGTCTTCTCATTTCACAACCCAAGATCTTGCTAAGCGCTTTACAGTTGACATTGCTCACCTCCATGGTTAACCCAAGTCGATTGTTTCAGATAGGGACCCCTTGTTTCTTAGCACCTTTTGGAATGCATTTTTCAAAGAACAAGGCACAATGTTAAGATACAGTACTGCACACCATCCTGAAACCGATGGTCAAACGGAGGTCATTAATAGATCGATCGGGACATACCTTCGCTGTTTTGTCAGTTCTCAGCCACGTAAGTGGTACAAATTCCTTTACCTTGCTGAATATTGGTATAACACTTCGTATCACTTTGCCATTAAAATGACTCCGTTCAGGGCCTTTTATGGTCGCGATCCACCATCCTTGTCTGACTATATTGAAGGATCTGCTTCAGATCCCATGCTGGAGGACACCCTGAGACAACGAAATGATATTTTCAAGACCTTAAACCAAAATCTACAGAAAAGCAGGATTCAGATGGAGAAACAAGCTAACACAAAGTGAAAAGAGCTTACTTTTCAGGTCGGAGATCACGTCTTACTCAAACTTCAGCCGTATCGTCACCAAACTGTCCAAAAACGTTCATCTCAAAAGCTAGCATCACGATTTTTTGGAGCGTTCACCATCATCAAACAAATCGAACAGGTTACCTACATGTTGGATCTGCCATCTACTTCTCGTGTTCTCTCTGCTACGGCCTTACTATGGTAGTGACCCCTTGCATGATCGACCTCTTCCACCCTCCCACATCCTTCCTATTCATCAGGATTTGAACCCTTCCTTTCCTATTCCAACCGAATCAAGCTATGTCCTGCAAGAGGAAGAAAACACGTTATTTTCAGAAAGACCAACACAGTCACAAACAACGAACAATCAAACGAACACCCACCATCACCCTCTGCAACAAGAACGTGGTAAGAAGAGAGAGCCCTTTCAAGTTTCAAAGGAAGCGCAAAACTTGAAAAAAAATGCAGAGAAATTTTTTTCGGAAAGAGAAGAGAGTGAGAAGAAAGATGAGGAATTGAATGCTTTGGAGGATCTTATGCTTTCAAAGACTTTCAATACTAACGGTACTCTTCACAAAGACCAAGTACAAAGGGGACCCACTTGGTCTGATACTTCACTTCAACACACGGCTCAAGGAGTTCCTTCACGTGATCATCCAACTATTCCCAAAGTACCGTTTCCAACACACAAATAGTTGTATCCAACACACACTACCGCGGCGCTTTCTGAGGCGGACACGTGTCCCATGCGTGAGTTTGAAAACCCTACTTCTTGCACTTCTGTTTTACTTGAGGATTATTATCATTAAATAGGTGTTGTTAGTAATTTTTATTAGAGCTTTATGTGTTGTTATTTTCGGCCCATGGCTTTTAGGCCCATTAGTAGGCTTAACCCTAGCTATTTATATTGTATTTTCAGAATTGAAAGAGGTATGAAGAAAGTATGAAGTTGTTTTAATGTCCATTTCTTTTAATGCCTTTTAGATCTGAATTTTTAGTCTAGCTAACATCTATCAGACACGAAGCTTGGAACTGATGAAAACCGTGAAATCCGTTGAAGATGATGATGGTGTTGCGTTGTGGTTATCGATGGTGAGATTGGTGCTGAAGCGGTGAAATCCGTTGTTGGGTGATTGCTTCTGTTCTTGAGAATGTATTCAGAGTTGTTGCATTATTGATCCGCCGTGTATCGTTGTGAAGAGTTTTGGTGATGGAAGCTTGAAGGTTCAATTGCGTCTTTATGGTGATGAAGTGAATCTGTGAGTTTCGATGCGAAGTTGTTTCAATGAAGGTTGAGTTCGGTTTCTGCAATATGTGAATGGATGAATATGTTGCTTAAAGAAGGTGATGTGGATATGTGAAGGTGGTTGATGATGCTGATGACCGATGGTGTTTAGAGGTTTTGCGGAAGGTCTCAAACGCGGTTCAATTTAGCAAAGACTCTGTGGAACAAGGCTGTGAGGTTTTCGGTTTTCTGCAGGGGTTATGATGAAGCTATAGTGAGCGTGAGTTTTGAGTAAAGATGGTTATGAATGAAGTTTGCAGTATAATGGAACTATACAAAAGTTTTTGGATGGTTTGTGGTTGGCTTATGTCATATTGAAGGAATTAAATCAAAGTTTGGAGGAAGTTCTTGTGATTTTGGCAGAGATACGTTATGAATTTCTTCCTTCCTTTGTGAATGAATGAGACTGTTTATTTATAGGAGTTCAAGAGTGAGGGAATTGTGGAGAATTCCTGAGAGATTTGGATAAGAATGAAGGGAACAATTCTGTTAGTAGTGGAATGAAATTGCAAGTTGAAAAAGTGGAGAGTGGAATGGTGCAACGAGTGGACAATTGGTGAGGAGAAATTTGGATAAGAATGAAGGACTATTGAGTTGTTTTCTTGTACAAAGATGGTAGTGGAGAGGTAGTGGAATGAAGGACAATGGAGTAGTGGTGAAGAGGATAGAATCGTGAAACTTAGAGAGGATAACAATGTTGTTACTTTTTGTCTCATATGTGATTCTAGAAGGTGAGGTGTAATATGGGCCTAACATGTAAATGGGCTTTTGAGAATTGAATGTACCTTGAACCAAGTATGAATTGCACCACCTAATAAAAGGAAGAAAATAACAAAATAGAAAAATAATATGATAAAAATGATTTTATTAATCCTAATTAAAAATTCAATTTAAACTAAATTGAATTAGAAATTAGAATCATAAAATCGCGCAAGGTTAGTAAAAAACTATAAACCAAAAAATGAATATGTACTTGAATTTTTTATTTTCTGAATGAATGCAAGATGCAACATGATGATATATACTTTTTTTCGAATTTTCTTGAATGAGATGTAAATATGCTAATGCCTTGATAAAACGACGCAAATAATTGTGAAGAGATAAGCCAAATAAAAATGAAATCAAGAGGACACATTTTGGGTTACAACACACTTACGGCTACATCGTAATAGCCCAATTGGTAACAAGCGCGCCCTTAAGACACTCATGCCACAGGTCTGGGGTTTGAATCCCCCTCGCCCCAGACCTTTTGATTTTATTTTTTTATGTTGTGCATTCACTTGATTTTATATATTTTGAACTGTTTGCATCATGTTGTCACTATGCACGCATAGCAGAGTTGGTTGTTGTTTTGAGTAGTGAACCAAAGGTCGTGGGTTCAAGCCCTTGTGGCCACACCCCATTTATTTTTTATCACTTATTTCTTTAGTTTTTATAAAACTTTGAAAAATCATAGCAAATTGAAAAATTGAGTTTTTTTAACTTGTTCTTTTTTTGTATGATCATTTATCTTGTGTATTTTAATATCATGATTAAAAATCACAAAAATATTTATTTTATCATCATTTAAAATTAATAAAAAAAACAAGTCTTTTAATATTAAAAAATCAACAAAAATATGTTTTTTTTTAATATTTCTCTAAGGTGACTTAGTATATTTTTGTAAATACTTGTTTAGGGTTAGGTTAGAATGTCATTGACTCTCTCATGTGCCCTTAAACCAATTCTCTTAAAGATTTTGGTATTTAACAATTAAAATTAATTAGGATTAGGTGTATGTTCCAAACCCTAATTTCTAAAACCCTAATTTGAAAAACCCTTAGGTTTAAAACTGTAACCAAAAAATTTACAATATGTTGATCTTTGTTTATCCATATTTATCTTTGTACACACTTGTTGAATTTAATCCATGTCTTGTACTTAATTATTAATCTTTGTACATAATTGTTGATTTTCTAATCCATGCTTTGTACTTAAATGTTAAACTTTGTCTTATACATATACTTGTTGATTTTATATCCATGTGATTTTACTTGTTATTATCTTTGTTTATCCAACCCAATGTTTAATCATCACATTAATCATTCATCATTCATACATGATTTGAATCCAAGGGTTTGGATATATCCCTCTTGCTTGTTAACACTCACTTGTTTGTTCTTGTACATACATGAGGTATTTATTGTTAATAGTTTAAGCTTGATGTTTTATCCAAAGGATGAAAATGATATTGACTAAATTTTCAAGGTACCTAAATTCTTTTCCAATCTCTTTTACTTTTTTGTTAAGTATTTTAAAGCTTTTCACTTTGTCATACCCCAAATTTGTCCTACCCTTTCAATTTTATCTGGCTTAGGCTTATGCATTTCATAGTCGCATGTACATACCTCCCGTTAGGTCATTAACATACCATGCATCATTAATCAATAAGCTTGGCAAGGGATCGAGGTTGTAGATAGAGCTGAGGTTTCACATGGCTTGAAGTTCATACTTTGTGCAGGCTTTGTTTCTATTGAGATTTTCGACTAATCGTGGATTGAGTTCAAAGTATGGTTCATCTGGTTATTTGGAATACAAGCTATTCGTCAGAGGCTTCGTTAAAAGAGTGTGGACTCGTTCATTTAGGGATTGTATTGGGCCACTTTGAATTTTGGAAGACATTTGATGAAATATTGACTTTTGGTCAAAGTCAATCATGGAGGGTTGACTTTATGAACAAAAAAAAACCATAATGGATTATCTTGGATTTTTACTCAAGTAGCAAATTGAAGAGGTTTTGAAATGTGAGTAAAACATATGAAAGAAAGGTTTTAAATTCAAATCACAAAAGTGGAGGAGATAATTGAAAATTCAAAATGAAAGAGTATATGGACATGACACTCAAATTCCAAGGGAGAAAGTCATTACAAGAGTCATGATTCACTATGTTACAAGACATCTTTCAAATAACATTCATTCAAATTCAAGTCCAAATTTTCAAAGTACAATTCACTGCCACTTACAAACCATGTCCAATCCATTATACATATCCATTACAAAAAATCTAAATTCATTACAAATTGCAAGTGGAAAGAATGGTATAAAGATTACAATACAAAATTTATGGTGATGCCAACCAAAATTTTGAACTTCCTAAAATATATCCTAAAAGATCTCCAACCAAGTTTTCCCATGATCTTCTATTTTAATGCCTTACTGTTGCAGCCATACTTTGCTCCATCATGCAGTTGTTCGAGGTCACCCCTGCAGCATACACACACATATCAGCTTTGCACAGTCGCTCACAATTCAGTTCAACAATTCACAATCCCGCACAAAATGGATTCAAGAAAATCATCAAAAAAACGGTCCCATACCACCTACAATCAAATTCGGCGTCAGTAAACTTAAACAGTTCCATACAGTTCAAGACACGCATCGTAATGTCGTTTACATCAGCCCATTCATTGAATCAGAACCTACACAAAATCAGTCCCTGCTACCGTCATTCATCATCCAGAAAAATAAACAAAACAACCCTGCATATGAAAGACCAGTTCAGCCATACATACAATCAAATTCGGACTCAGACTTATCAATGTGTTCAAGCTCTGCCTACAGCCAGCCTCATATTCAAGCCAGCATCACTTCCATATCAGTTCTGCCCCACACTTCAAATTCTTCAATAACCTGCATACATGAGCCAAGAGAAGTTCTATTCAGATTCAAAAAAGGAAAAACAAATAACCATAACAGAACTTCAAACCAACATTTCCCAACTGCCATTTAACAAACTCCTAACTTCCCAAACTAATTCAGTTTTCATTCATAACTAACTAACCAACTTTTATAACAGAATCATAACCAATATAACTAACCTCTCAACCCTCAATCTCCTCCATCCAATTTCCTAACTAACTCTTCAATCCAAGGGCTCATAAAGCTTCTCAATCCCTAACTGATTCCTCACCACCTCAATCTCTATATAACTTCTACTCCCTCCATAATTCAAAGCTCCACGCCATAATCATCTTCACCACAACACACGCTCATTCTTCACTTCCCATTCACCACCATTCTTCTTCCACCCCCTTCACCATTTTTCTTCTTCTTCTCTTTCAATCTCTTTCTCCACAACCTTCATTCAACCCTTCACTCCTCCATTTTTCTACATTCATCAATCTTCACAATCTCTCGATTCAGTCTTCACAGAGTTCCCACCTTCATCCATCTTCTTCATCTTCTTCAATTCGCAAACTTCAAATCTTCAGAATTCACACCTCAGTTCTTCAACCTTCACAGAACTCAACCTTCAATCTTCATAACCGCTCATACATTCAACCATTCTTCTTCACCTTCAATCACCAAAGAAAATCAGTAACAAAACTCTCTCGATCCTCATCTTCATCAAGCCTTCACACCATCATCATCTTCAACCACATGATCATCTCCGTTCTCCGATATCATCATCAATCTGCAAAAAGATACGAGCCATCACCGCATCCATTATCCTCGTGAGACATCACGATGCATCCACACAGAAAACAGAAAGAGTAGAAGAAGAAGAAGAAGTCGTGGGGAGGAGTAAGGGCATCCGTACCTGAACACGCGATATTCTCT
This sequence comes from Vicia villosa, assembly GCF_029867415.1. Taxonomy (NCBI): domain Eukaryota; kingdom Viridiplantae; phylum Streptophyta; class Magnoliopsida; order Fabales; family Fabaceae; genus Vicia; species Vicia villosa. The sequence goes on from NC_081185.1 coordinate 80,170,934, forward strand.
GTTCATCTTCATCACCTCCGAAGAGTCACCGGAAACTTCTCCGGTCGCGTGGGTATTTGAGGCAAGGAGACGAGCTTGAATCGGATTGAAGATGAACGAAAGATAGGAGGTGGAGGCGAGATCGTGACGAAGGGAACGACCGGAATTCTGATCGGAAAAAAGCGAATCTCCGCCGCCGTAGCTCATCGTTCGTGAAGAAGAAGAGTGAAGAGTGCTTCACGAGAAAGCTCAAAGGTCACATAAACTTCAACCCTAATTTCCCCTTTCTTTTCATTTAATTAGCTTAGTATTAATTAGAGTTAATTAGGATTAATTAGGCTTAATTAGACTAATTCTAAAAATAATCTGGATCAACACACCTTGGGCCAATTTTGCTATCCGTGTACCCCCTCTTGGCCCGTTTTTGGCAGCCATAAAAGCTGATAACAATAACAAACATAATTCCCTGGGCCAGAATTGCTAGCGCACCTCCCTTAGGCTCGTGTACCATTTCCTTTCACTACAAAAAAGTCTGAAAACAATAATCTGTTTGGGCCAGTACTAATGAGCCCAGCGTCCCTTCTGCTATTCACCACCATAAAATCAATATGCACCCCCTGTTTCCTTTTGTTTTCAATTAATATTTTCAAGTTCTTACTTAGATTTTTTATTATTTTTAGGCCATAAAATTACTAATTTTCTACCATCACTTTTAGGCTTTAATACTAATTTTTGATATAAAAAACGATCATAAAAAATGTTAGTTTTCTTTAGGCTAATCATTTTAATTCCTTTTGTTCAAACTAGAATTCAATTTCCTTCATAAAAACTAAATAATAGTAATTAGGCTATTTTCTTTTAGTCTTTTTGATTGAATTAGAATTCAACTTCTTTCATAAAAAATCATATAAAAATAATAGTACTTTTAATTCACTTTGTGCTACATTTTGACTTGTTCTTTTCCATGCCTTCATGCTATTTTCAATATTCTACTTAATGCTTTAATTTTCATATTTCTTTTAAATCCTAACCTTAGGTAGATAATCCCTTGTACATGAACAATAACAACTAGGCTAATTCTTAGGCTAGTCCCCCACTTTTCTCATTCTTTTCCTTTTACAACACTAAAACATCTAAAAATATTCAAATAAAATCCCCTTTAAAAAATACAAAGAAAATACTTAAAAAAACATTAATAAAAAAGTGAAAATCATTAAAAAGGGAATGGAAGCTTGGATCTCTCTTGCTTTAGGGAATCATTCGAGTGCCTGGATTTCCCTTGCTTTAGGGTTCCATTCGGGCGTAAGTTCCCAAATTCTAAAAGACACAAACCAAAGAGTAACTCGAGTTTCCCTTGCTTTAGGGATTTCCTCGAAACACTCAAACTCTCTCTCTTCTCTCCTTTCTTAAGGGCATTGTTATCTCCGCTTTATTGCATTCTAGGCTGTCCCCTTATGCAAGAGCGCGAGCGTTAACTCCGCCCAACTAAAAAACACAAAAACAAACAGAAAATCTTGAGCCGAACTACGGCGCTCTGATTCCTGAAAAGGATACGTAGGCATCAAGTCGCGGGGCTTGAACGAGCACATTTGTAAATAATTCCTTCTTTTCCCCGTATTTCTTTTTGCATGCATTCGCATATAGGTAGACATAGATACACCCTTTAGATAGAAACAAACATAGGTGGATACCATCGAGTACGATGGGCGCGAGGGGTGCTAGTACCTTCCCCTTGCGTAACCGACTCCCGTACCTTGATTCTCTGATCGCAAGACCCTGTTCCTTACTTTGTTAGGTTTTCTGATATTCCTTTCCCTTATGGGATAAATATATTGGTGGCGACTCTGTTCATTTTTCGCGAGCGTGCGACACACTTGTTTATGGTTTAGTATTGTTAAAGCTTAGCCAAAAACCCCTTTGTTTTGAAACCTTGGTATTAAGAATAGAATTATTCTCGGTGAAACTATTCTTGATTCCATTGATCTTGTTTTTAAACCTTGGTGTTAAGAGATGAATTATTCCCGGTGAAACTTCTCTTAACCCATGGATCTTGTATTTTAAAGCTTTGTCCTTCTTTGATTTGTTTTAAAATTTGTTAAGTATTTTAAAGCTTAACCTTTTAAACTTATTAGGTATTTTAAAGCCTAATCCCTTTTTAATTTGTTACGTATTTTAAAGCTTAACCTTTTAATCTTATTAGGTATTTTAAAACTTAATCTTCTTTCAAACTTGTCAAGTATTTTAAAGCTTAACCCTCTTCAAAAAAAACTTGTGAGTATTTTAAAGTTCACACCCAAAAAGATTTTGGCCACTTTGGCCCCCTTTTTTATAAAAGAGGAACTACATAACCTCTAACTTCCCTATTGCACCAAAGGGGTATGTAGGCCTAAGATGCGATATCTTATCGAGCTCACTTTCAAAAACTTCCCTTCCCATCCCCACCCTCTATTTCAAAATAGTTTTCACATAGGTTTTTCACAAAAAAAAAGGTTATTTATAAACAAAAGATAATAACACAAAAACAAAGAGGTTCCCATGGAGTACCATGGATATAAGGGGTGCTTAAAACCTTCCCCTTGTATAACAAACCCTCCGTAGCCAGAACTCTGATAAGTTTATTAATTTTGATTTTAAAAATTTCTATGGGTTTTATTCGCTCTTTCACTCATTCCTTTTTGGAAACAATAAAGCGCGGTGGCGACTCTGTTTAAAATGAGCTAAGTCTTACCATGACTCTAGTCTCACCAAATTCACCGCTACAGCAGGCCATTTAACAAAATCAAACATTGACATCTCCTTCTTGCTCATCCTCCTCGTCGAAATCCTCGGGACAACAATCTCGCCGCCCACCACTTTGTAGTAGGGTTTGATTCCCATGGTAACGAGATCCACCTCACGATTGACGACCTTGAGCTGCTCTACCTCTATCTTTAACCTGACCTCTAAAGTGTCCATACCATCCTGCTCGAGCCCCCTGACTTTAGCAATCAGCTGGGCACGAGTAGAAAGAGCTTTCTCTTCCTCGGTCTCGCCACCAAATTCACCGCTACATAAAAGTGGCGACTCTGCTGGGGATACTGATCAAACTATTGGTGTATCTTTGGTAGGGTCGACCCAATCTTTGTTTTTTATTACCTTTTGTTATTTTCTTTGTTTTTATACTTAACCTTTTATTTGCATCTTTTATCTTTCCTATGTGTATATTTGTTACTTTAATGGGTTGTATTAGGAAAGGGAGTCATACCCCTTGTGGTGAGACAAATCCTAACCCGGATTTAGAGTGTACACTTATTATAGGAGACTGGTATAGTCATTTTGATCTCGAGGGAGTAATCCCAAAGAAGTCAATTTTAGATCCATCGCTTAGTGGAGGCCTCTTTGGAAGTAACTTTGTTGACCATGTAGTTGGGAATACATCGTTGCATTCAACTAGGCTATAGAAGCTGGGGACTAGAAACCCTTAACCAATCTTGGCCATTAAGATGTAGTGTGGAAACTATGTATGATTCATTTTCAGAATAGTTGTTACACGAGGCTACGCTCAGATAAGGTTCTCTTGGATTTTGTTCAAATGAGTATGTTGATACAGAGTTTACAATCTCCAAGTTGGGCTGCTTGAGTCTAGGAAATAATAGAACCTTGATCTACAGGTACAAAATAACCATAGTAAACACCTTTGGGATGGGTAGACCTTTGGCTCCATGCTCGTGACTTTGAACCCTCAAGCCCATGTTTTTTCTATGTTTGCATTCATTCATCCATGCATCTAAAAACGTAATATCTTTCGAGGAATTAAAAGAAACCTTTTGTTTTATAAACATTATAGGAATGGAACCTGAAAGAAGAAAAACCAAGAAATATACTTTCAAGAGTTTAGAGGTGGAAGAATTAAGAAAGCTAGGATACTTGATTGTTGATCAAGACAAGTTTTGTAGCAAGTATAGAAGATTTTTGTATCTCCTCAGAACTAAGATGGAAGAAGGAATCCTCTCCACTTTGATTCAATTCTATGATTCATTGTATCATTGCTTCACATTCCCTGATTATCAACTATTGCCTACCTTGGAAGAGTATTCAAGCATCATTAGGTTACCTATTACTAGAAGAATTCCTTTCACTGGTTTAGAACAACATCCCAAGCCTTGTGATATTGCAAAATCTACTCACTTGAGAAAGGGAGAAATTGAAAAGAACATGGTTACTAAAGGAGGATTACCTAGATTACCTGCTGAGTTCTTAGTTGAGAAAGCTCTCACCTTGTCACAAGAAAGAAAGGAAGAAGACTTTGAAGCTGTTTTTGCCTTGTTGGTGTATGGATTGTTCTTGTTCCCTAACATTAACAACTTTATTGATATGAATGCCATCAAGATCTTTATGAAGAAGAATCCTGTTCCTACCTTACTTGGGGACATGTACTATTCTATTCACCTCAGAAATTCCTATGGAAACGGAATGGTTACTTGTTGTACTCCTTTGCTATACAAGTGGTACATATCTCATCTGCCTGACACCTCTGAGTTCTGGAGCAAGAAAGAAGGATTGAAATGGTCACACAAGATCATGACCCTTACCAACACTGAGATTGTTTGGACAAACAATCACTTTTGTAGAATGAAGACCTTAGACTGCTGTGGTGATTTCCCTAATGTGCCCCTCATTGGTACAAAAGGAGCAATCAGCTATAGCCCCGTGTTAACTCGTCGTCAATTTGGGTTTCCTATGGACAAAAGACCAAGGAGCAATTTATTGGATGGATTCTTTCTAGAAGAAAGAGTTGAGAACAAAGAGTTTAGAGAAAGGATTGCTAATGCTTGGCATCCAAGCCATAAAAGAGAAATCAAAGATTGGAAGACCAAATGGGATCTCTCTCCTAAGCCCTTTGATAGTTGGGTCACTACCAGAGCTACTGAAATGAGAATGCCTATTCTCCCTGGAACATCTGCACCCCCAATTGAAGAGTATGTTCCACCCATTGTAGTTCCTTCAACAATTGAAAGTCTCCAAGAAGCTTTAAGAAAAATGAAGAAATCAAGAGACCATTGGAAGAAGAAATTTGAGTATTCTGATGCTGACTTAGGAATGTCGAAATAATCTCATGAAGATGTGCTGAAAGAAAAGAATTATCAATTGTTCCTTCAAGACACTTGGCTCATAGCTAAGGATGTTACTATTGCCAAATATGAAAGAGAGAAGAAGAGGAAGCAGAAGGAAGAAGCTCTCCCTCCAAAAGAAGCTGCATGGAAGAGTATTATTGATAATCTAAAAAAGGTCAAGCTGAAGAAGAAGACTCAAGATGATATGGATACTTCTCACTAAGCTTTGATGATCACTCTTGGATTTTACTAACTTTCTTTGTTTATTTCTACCTTGTAACTCTTGAAAGTAATTTATGACTTGGTTGTCCCTTGTCCCTTTGTATGCTATCAAAAGAAAATGGTACCTCGATGACCCTTATATGTAACAAGGATGCCTTGTCCCTTTATTAATTAATGAATGAAATTTCTTTTTCAAGTTACTATATAGTGTTTACATTTACAAAACTCTTAAATAAATCCTTGAAAGATATTGTGATATATTTTGAAAATTAAAATAAAATGAGTCTTTTGCATTGCATGCATCATACCACATTCATATTCACATTCACATCTGAGTCAGAGTCTTATTCATTCCTCCCTCTCTCCTCAGAGTCAAGCTGACGCACCGGTATAATACTCGCGCCAATCGTCAAAGAATGGAAGACGGTATTTTTGATGATCAAGAGTGGCAAGAAGAAGTTGATGTCTTACGCTCTGGTATTGAAAGATTAACATCTATGTTTCAAGACATGGTGGATGCTCAGAATCATCCACTAACCCAAGCTCAGACTACTGTGATCTCCGAGATAGAGACTCGTCAGGTTCCTGCAACCCATACTCAAGCTAGTTATGAACACCTCCAGGATGTTTGTGAATCCACTCAATCCTTGGTGAATATGCATGTTGTCTTGTGTGAACTTGATTACTTTCCTCCACATGACTACAATGCTTGTCCAATATGTTCCAACACTATTCGTGAACGTACTCTCGTGTTTGAAGACCTTCAGAAACTACTAGACCAAGGAATTATCAGCATATCAAGAAAGAAAAAGGATGAAGAAATTCACTCCGTCAACATGGTACATGGTTGTCCTGGCCAATATCTAATCTATGACGTACACCAGTCGAGATGTGACCTAGTGCAATTGCATGCCACCTTATGGGTGATGGGAGGATTAACTCGACACAATTATGGCTCTTGCCGAATCTGCTGCAGAGATACCCGTGGATGTGCACTGGTGAAAGCAGGGATTCAGAGTCTCATGGACCGAGGACTTATCCAGATTCTCCGAGATAGAGATGAGAATAATGTCAACATGATTGGGGAATGTTCCACTGTGAAGTATGTACCCGATGTTCGCACTGTGCGGGGATCCTTACGAATGATACACGAGAAATGGGTCCAAAATGGATTATTTGACTTTAGCCATGATAGTTGTCCTGCTTGTAAAGGAAGCACACAAGGTTGTGCTAATCTGCAAGAAGACATTCTAACTCTGATAGGTCTAGGTTTGTTAGACGAAGAAATCAAAGGAATAAAAGGACACAATTACATTGAGGAAGAAATGACGTATGGTCCACTTGACAGTATGATGCGAAAAGTCCCTCAAAGGATTTTAAAGCACAACCATTACCTATACATATCAGCAAAGTATGAAGACAACATTTTGACAGATGTACTAGTAGACGCTGGTTCATCTCTGAACATTATGCCATGGAGCACCTTGGAAAGTCTGTCTTATCAAGGGGCACCTTTTAGACCAAATGGGGTTAGCGTGCTGACTTTTAAAGGGTTCTCAGGCACTGTGATTGGAGAGATTGACCTTCCTATCCGCATCGGACCTCATGACTTTGATATCACCTTTCAAGTGATGGAGATTTATCTCGCTTACAACTGTTTGTTGGGAAGACCTTGGATTCACAATGTTAAATCCGTTCCTTCCACTTTTCACCAAATGTTGAAATACCCTTTGAAGGATAAATTAATAACTGTTTATGGAGAACAGACCGTGTTTATTTTTCAACTATCCTTTATTCCTGATATCGAAGAAATTACAGCGCAATTTTAGGCTTTAGGAGTCGTTAATCCTGAGTATGGAAAGAAAGCTGGTGCGTCTATTTCATCCTGGAAAGATGCCCAACAAGTGGTTTCCCAAGGATCATACGAAGGCTAAGGGAAAGTTATTGAACTTCCCACCAACAAGAACAAAAGTGGTCTAGGATTCACATCCCAGAAGTTAAAAGGAAAAGAATCTGAATATGGAAGCTACAACAAGACTCTGCATGAGACGTTTCAAAGTGCTGGATACTTCAACCCAAATCAACAAGACATAGCTGCTATCATTGAACATGTTCCAGAATGTTCAAGCTTCGTGACGCGTAGAGAGGACAACTCCAACTGGACTTCCGTCAGCATCTCTTATGTTGTTCATGAGTCTAAGTAATTGATCGGTCACCATTTATACTTAATTTCATCATGAATTTGGCACAAGATCGGCATGCTTGGTAACACTTTGTGGTTGTTTTTAAGTGTTTTTCTTTAATTTATCTAGTTGTAATTTATTTGTTTGCAATTTGTTTTAGTGCCATTTATCGTTGTCTATTAGGTGCTTTTGATCTCGTTTGGTGATTGTTTTAGGTTAGCTTTGGATTGATGAAAGATCGCATGTCCAAGTGGTACGCAAAAACGAGATAAAGAGAAAAAATGGAGTGAAGAGGCAGAGGCTGACACGGTCTGCCCGTGTCACCTGACACGGCCATGTCAGGCCTCCTGAAGCAAGTCCCCTAAAACCAGAAGCTGACACGGTCTGCCCGTGTCAAGTGACACGGCCGTGTCAGCTGGTGCGGACAGAAATTCTGATTTTTGAGGTTTTGACATTTTTTAAAGTCCCAGGGGCATTGTTGGTATTCTGCATTGGACCTGAAAACCTAGAGAGGTTAAAAGTGATTGGAAAGACAAGGAGAAGGCACTTTTTAGATCGTACGATAGAATTTCAACAAGGGGAGAAGATAGCTTCATCAAGGGTTTGGAAGACGAAGAGATTCAACGGTGGACACCATTGAAGATCAGAGTTTTCATTAATCTTTGTAATGTCTAAACTCTTCAATTTGTGTTTCTTGAATACTATGAGAGGCTAAACCCCCCCAATGCTATGGGGGTGTCCCTGATTTGATTTGTAATGACTCTGAATATCGTATTTATTTAATCCTATGTTCGTATTATGCAATTTGATTGTTTAATGTTTTTTATGCTTTCTTTGTCGGCCGAACAAGGATTGATCTCCGATTAACAATTTGTAGGACTACGGTTGTTAAGGTTTTTAGACAATTAAATCTTATAGTTATCACCTAGGACTAGGGATACCGTAAGGTTATTTGGAAATTCTTGATTAATTACAGCTTTGGTTTACTCCTGTGTTTCTAAGGACTTAGGCAATAGGATTGTAAACCAAAAGGTTTTCACTAAGGACTTAGGAAAACACTCTTAAGAACAAATAGTTGCATCATATAAACTTGTTAAAGAGATCTTTATTCAGAGGAGTTATAAAGCACATCATACACCTACCTTGGCATTACTCTAATTTTATTAAAAAGTTCAACTTTAATTTCAGCTTATTTAATCTAATTCACTTATTTCATTATAACAAAAACACCCCTATTCCATTTTGTTTAATTGACTCGTTACAGTAATTTATATTTACTACGCAATCCTCGTGATCGATACTTGGGGTAAAACCCATTATAACTACACCGGTGAAAATAGTACACTTGCTATTTTTCCGATCAGTAATTTTCTATCTTTTAAAAACCTTTCGCTCTGCCCAAGGCGAAAGAGTAATGTGTCGGGCTGTTTAAAATAATTCCTTTTGTTCTGCCCAAGACAAAAGTGAGCTTATGTAGGGCTTTGTTTTAAATCATTAATAAAAAGCAATTTTTGCTTCCCTTTCGCTTATCACTTATCTTTTTTGAAAATGGTAACATCTAAAAAACTCATAAAATTAATCAAAATTGTTTTTCGAATTTGTACATACACCTTTTCTTTTATTTGTTCCTAAAATGCAAAACATAAATCATGTGCAGATTATCTCTTGATAAACCCGCTGAAAACAATGATCCTAGGCCCTCTCCCAACTTTGAATGCCCTGTGTACGAAGCTGAAGAAGAGAGTAATGAAGAGATCCCTGAAGAGATCACCCGTCTACTTGAGCACGAGGAAAAGATCATTGAGCCGCACAAAGAGCCTTTGGAAGTAATCAATTTAGGTACTGAAGAAGAGAAAAGAGAAGTGCGAATTAGGGCATTATTAGAAGCAAGCGTCAAAAAGAAAATGGTTGATTTGTGGAGAGAATATGTGGATGTCTTTGCTTGGAGCTATCAAGATATGCCTGGGTTGGATACCACTATTGTAGAGCACAGATTACCATTAAAACCATAATGTCCGCCTGTCAAGCAGAAGTTGAAGAGAACTCACCCGGATATGGCAGACAAGATCAAAGAAGATGTACAAAAGCAAATCAGCGCTGGTTTCCTCGTCACATTAGAATATCCTCAGTGGTTAGCCAACATAGTGCCCGTTCCCAAGAAGGATGGAAAAGTCAGAATGTGTGTTGATTACAGAGATTTAAACAAAGCAAGTCCAAAAGATGATTTCCCGCTACCCCACATTGATATGCTGGTAGATAGCACTGCTAAGTTTAAATTCTTCTCATTTATGGATGGATTCTCAGGTTACAATCAAATCATGATGGCACCTGAAGATATGGAAAAAACTATTTTTATCACACCCTAGGGCACATTTTGTTACCGTGTAATGCCATTTGGTCTGAAAAAGACTAGAGCGACTTACCAAAGAGCCATGACGACTCTCTTCCATGACATGATTCACAAAGAAATTGAAGTTTATGTGGATGACATGATTGCCAAGTCTGCATCAGAAGAAGAACATGTGGGACACCTACTGAAGTTGTTCCAACGTTTGAGAAAATATAAGCTGCGTTTGAATCCAAGTAAGTGCACATTTGGTGTCCGCTCTAGGAAGCTGCTAGGTTTCATCGTCAGCCAAAGAGGTATTGAGGTTGACCCCGACAAAGTCAAAGACATTCAAGAAATGCCTCCTCCAAAAACAGAAAAGCAAGTCAGAGGATTTCTTGGATGATTGAACTATATCTCCAAATTTATATCTCACATGACTGCAACTTGTGGACCGATCATTAAGCTTCTTCGCAAGGACCAAGAATATAAATGGACAGGAGAATGTCAAAAATATTTTGAGGATATCAAAGAATACCTGCTGGAACCTCCAATCTTAAACCCTCCAGTGGAAGGAAGACCTTTGATCATGTATTTAACCGTACTTGAAGATTCTATGGGATGTGTCCTGGGTCAGCAAGACGAGTCTGGTCGAAAAAAGTATGCCATTTATTACTTGAGCAAAAAGTATACCGACTATGAAACAAGATATTCACTGCTCGAGAAAACTTGTTGTACTCTTGTATGGGCTGCTCGCCGGCTAAGGCAGTACATGTTGACTCATACGACATATCTCATATCCAAAATGGATCCAATCAAATACTTGTTTGAAAAGCCTGCGTTGACTGGAAGAATTGCCCGCTGGCAGATGCTGTTGTCAGAGTTATGTGGTGAGTTCAAGATTGAGCATCACAATTCCTCTCCCTACCGTCCTCAGATGAATGGAGCGGTAGAAGGAGCCAACAAGAATATCAAAAAGATTGTCCAAAAGATGGTTGCAACTTACAAGGACTGGCATGAAATGCTCCCTCTTGCTTTGCATGGGTAGCGTACTACAGTTCACACTTCAACTAAGGCAACCCCTTTCTCCTTAGTATATGGCATGGAAGCCGTACTCCCGATAGAGGTTGAGATTCCCTCCTTAAGGATCCTAATGGAAGCCAAGTTATCAGAAGCCGAATGGTGCCAAGCTAGGTATGATCAGTTGAATCTTATTGAAGAGAAAAGAATGACCGCATTATGCCACGGTCAGCTTTACCAAGAAAGAATGAAGAGAGCTTTTGACAAGAAAGTCAGACCTCGAAGATTCAAGGAAGGCGATCTCGTGCTCAAGAAGATATTACCTCTTCAACCAGATCCCAGGGGCAAATGGACTCCCAATTATGAAGGCCCATGAGTTGTTAAGAAAGCCTTCTTAGGTGGTGCTTTGACTCTTACGACTATGGATGGTGAAGAATTCCCACGTCCCGTGAATACGGATATGGTCAATAAATACTTCTCCTAAAGAAAGGAAAAAGAAAGAAGCTCGCTAAGTTGAAAACCCGAAAGGGCGACTTAGGCAAAAATGAGCGTCTCGGTGGACTAAAAACCTGAAAGGGCGGTCCAGGCAAAAATTAGAGACAATAAAAAGAAAAGGAAAACATCCCGATGAACTTAAAACCCGCAAAGGCAATTAAGATTTTATGAAGACTCTCAATTGATATCAGCGTACGCATGATATTCAGAGTTGATAGGGAGACTAGTGATCATTGTATTTCAGTATACCCTTTCCTGAAAAAGTTACCATTTTCAAACTTAGTAGTCCATGGAGTCTTGCCGTTCGCGGGCTACCATTCCATTAATGAAAATTTGAGCCTTATCTCATTTCTTGGAATTCTTATTTTTTCTATCTTGCAAAATATTGTTTTAAAAAATTAATGGATTTGAAACAAAGTCAAAAGTTGTTTTTCAAAATAAAGATAGAACATTTTCTTAAGACTCTTGAACACAGAGGTAAATGTGGACCTTAAATCCCCAGGAGAGTTGGTTCTCGAAGCAAGAAGCAAAAGCACTGACAAATTTTATCCCATAGAGCAGCTAAGTCTTGATACAAGTGGTCTCCAGCCAGAGATAGGTTTTCCTCTCGAAGTGTGTTCCCCTTTTCAACGGGTTTTCTTCTCGGAATGAATCCCTTGATAATGAAGATTTATTTGAAGAGTATTCTCTTCTCCTGTAGGAATTGCATCCCCAACAGAAGATGTTATTAACGATCGGGCGAGTATATACCTTGGTGTTGTCATTTCCCAACGTGGTCATCTTATGTTTGTTTTGTCAGTATGCACATAACACTCACTTATGCACTCATGCATCATATATTCATGCACATTATTTGCATCTTGTTGATATGATAAGCTTATTATTCCCCAAGCAATGTCTTTACTCCTTTCATTTAAGCGTCAGCTTTAGGCAGAAAGACCCTTAATTTTTATGTTCCCCCAGAGAGTCTGTTCCTCATGGGAAGATCTTGTTTCAGCTTATTCACCTGTCTGTAGATAGGATGGATCCCCCATTTTTGAGCTTATTCCTCAATAGGAAGTGTCTTGTTTGGTGTTTTATTCCAACTCCGCCTTGGATTGAACTTTGTCTCCAACAGATATGATTATTTGGATTAGCGAATCCTGGATTCCCAGAGTACATTTATTTTGCACGATTGAAGACCTGATGTTTTCCCCAAAAAGTTGGATTTATATCCCCAGCAATTACTATTGCAAATATTACCTGACGACAAGTCATGATCTCTTTATTTGAGCAGCTTGTATGTCCCCAATTTCCTTCTTGAGAGAAGATGATAATCTCTACGGAGCAAGAAAAATATTTCCAGAAAAGAAGTTTGGGAATGATAGAAGTTTCACAATAGATGGTTGGCCTTCTCAAAATGATGAAGACAGTCTGTTGAAGAACTTGATTTTGCAAGTGACTAGTCTCTTGGTGCAAGAAGACAGTTCACGATAGGAGATTCACAATAGATAATGAAGACATTCTATTGAAGAACCTAAAGAAGATTATGAATGGTTCGTCTCTCCAGCGTCGATACAGGTCATGTTGAAGATTATGAATGGTTAGTCTCTCCATCGTCGAGACAGTTCATGTTGAAGTTATTTATGAATGGTTAGTCCCTCCAGCGTCAGGACAATTCATGTTGAAGTTTATTATCCCTTATGAATGGTGAGTCTCCCCAGCGTATGAGACATTTCATTAAGAAAGTTCATTGATATCCTTCCCCAACATGTGAAAGCAGCCCATGGAGAAGATTAACCTTGTTATGTGTGAATCCATAGCTTGGTGTTGTGTTATGTGTGAACCCATAACATATCTTTGTCATTACGAGAGAATCCGTAATTGGCCCTTTTGTTCTGAGAGAATCCAGAACCCCTTTAAACCCTGTTCTGTAAAATCATGAGTTTGCCAAAATCTGTTACATTGTCCTTTTCCTAGAGTCAAGGACTGTTCATTACGTGTCCCCAGTAGATCTGTTTCCCTCCTCCCAGTTTAAAGGAAGGATGTTGTTTGTTTATTTATTCCATATAAAAATCAAAAATATATATATGTTGCTTTCATATCATGCATGTGAGCTCTCAGGGTCCAAAATTGTGCTATCTTTTGTATTTAAGTCCCTCCTACCGTGCTGAGACGAAGATTCTATCTTCCCTTCATCAGGTGTCAGGAACTTAAATAGGGGCAGCCGTTGCACCCCAATTTTTGACCACTGAGATCCCACCATATCTTAAGCATTAGGATCATCATTGTCATTATAATCATCATGCATTTATCATTTGCTAACCAAAAATACAAAAAAAATTGTGTTTGCTGCTTGTGTCCCCAAGACAGGAGAATGATCAAGGGAAGACTGAACAAATTAGGGATTTGAGGCCCACAAAGGAGTTCAACATTCCTCTATGATTAAAAGGAGTTTTCCAATCAAAATCAAAGCCCACAGATGGTTCAATACAAGATTAATCACCTTCAAGTTCATCAGAAGCTCCAATTAGGGTTTTTGACCTAATTCCACTAGAGGGTTGACTTTTAATCAGGAGAGGGTTCCAAGACTCAAAATATGATTCAAAGGCATCCAAATCAACATTATAGTCCATTCGCATCATTCATTTGAATAGGAGATCTTGATTCATTTGGAAATCACAAGACATCCATTCACTTGGAAAAAGTCAACTGTACAAATCAACCTTTGACTTTTGAGGTAAAAAGTCAACCATGGACTTTTAAGGGCCCAAATCATCATATGGATATTGAATACATTTGATCAAATAAAATTCAAAGAATTCATCAAGAATCAAAATGTCAACAAAAAGTCAAACTAGGGTTTTTAAGTACATTTTGACTTAGTACATGGATCTCAAAATTTCACCTACACAACTCAAAAAACTTCCAACATGAAAGTTGTAGATCTCTTCAAATAAAAATCATTTTGTCAGCATCATATTTTGGCAAAAAGTGATTATTTATAAGTGATTTTGAGCAAACAAGGTTTATGTTAGAAAATTTTCTAAGTGTTTTACCTAGTTTTTCCTCCACTTTAAGTCCATTTTTCTCCAAGATTCAAAAGAAGTTTGAGGAAACTTTTAACTACTCATTTGAAGTATGTAGCAAGGGCTTTCTAAGGAGCTAAGTAGCATGAAAATCCATGGCTCTATCCATGGGATATGATTTTGTCAATATGGCACCATGAACACCTGAAATGAAGTTTTGTGAAGAAAGTGAAGAACCAAATCCAAAACCCTTGCAAATCTGAAAGAATCTCTCAAGTAAAACCATTTTAACTTGTTCAAATGGCCAAACTCAAATGATTTCACTTGCTTTTGAGCTATGGACCAAGTGTTCTAAGCTTTGTACAAAATTCATGCCATTTATGGACTAAAGTCGTGACTCCACTCTAGTAAAGCAAGCTTTATGCACAAAGTCCACTCCTTGAGCCACTACAATGTCTCTTCTGCACCAAAAGCAAATTGAACACCACAAGCAAGATCTCCAAACTCAGAATAAATTCATGGAAGCATGCTTGAACTTGTACCTTGCCATTGGAACTCCAATTTTCTCATTTCTTCACAAGTAAGCAACCAAGTACAAAGTCACATGGGAGCTTCAAATCTCAGAGATTTTTCCCTCCACAAACCCTAAATCTTGCCTATAAATAGAGGGCATCATTCCCTTGATGAACTACACCAGAATTCTCCAAGTCCATAGTTGAAGGATAGAAAAACACTTAGAAAGGGGGGGGGGGTTTGAATAAGTGTAGTCTAAAAACTTGAACGATAAAAACAATATGCACAATTATTTTTATCCTGGTTCGTTGTTAACTAAACTACTCCAGTCCACCCCCACGGAGTGATTTACCTCACCTGAGGATTTAATCCACTAATCGTAACAGATTACAATGGTTTTCCACTTAGTCCGCGACTAAGTCTTCTAGAGTATCCTGATCACAACCTGATCTCTCCAGGAACAAATGCTTAGACACAAGCTAAGACTTTCTTAGAGTATCCTGACCACCACATGATCACTCTAATTACAACTGCTTAGACACAAGCTAAGACTTCCTAGAGTAACCTGATCAACACTTGATCACTCTAGTTACTTACAAATTAATGTAATCAAATAAGAGTTTTACAATGCTTCTTAAAAGCTATAATCACAACAGTGATATTTCTCTTAACGTTTAAGCTTAATCTCACTAATATATTACAACAGCAATGTAGTGAGCTTTGATGAAGATGAAGTTTCTGAGCTTTGAATTTGAATAGCGTTTCAGCAAGTTTGTTGTTAGCAAATCGTCAACCTTGCTTCTCATCAGAACTTCATATTTATAGGCGTTTGAGAAGATGACCGTTGGGTGCATTTAATGCTTTGCGTATTCCGTACAACATTGCATTTAATGTTTCACGCTTTTGTCAACTACCTCGAGCCTTGTTCACGCTGTGTCTACTGACGTTGCCTTTAATAGCTTCCAACGTTCCTTTTGTCAGTCAGCGTAGCCTGCCACCTGTACTTTCTTCTGATCTGATGTTTGTGAATATAATATTTGAATATCATCAGAGTCAAACAGCTTGGTGCATAGCATCTTCTTGTCTTCTGACCTTGAAGTGCTTCTGAGCGTGATACCATGAGAACTTCAGTGCTTCTGCTTCTGATCTCAAGTTCTTCTGATGCTTTCATAGACCCATGTTCTGATTCTGCCTTGACCATCTTCTGATGTCTTGCCAGACCATGTTCTGATGTTGCATGCTGAACCTTCTGAGACAAAGCTTCTGAGCGCTGATTGGTGCATACTCTTTATATATTTCCTGAAAGGGAAATTGCAATGTATTAGAGTACCACATTATCTCACACAAAATTCATATCCTTGTTATCATCAAAACTAAGAATATTGATCAGAACAAATCTTGTTCTAACAATCTCCCCCTTTTTGATGATGACAAAAACATATATAAATGATATGAATTTGCGATCAGAAAGAGCAGACGGCTAAAGACAAATTACACAGCTATAGCATAAGCATGTGAATATGTCTCCCCCTAAGATTAACAATCTTCCCCTGAGATGAATAATCTCCCCCTAAAATAAATACTCGAAGAACTTTAATAATAAAAGACTTCCCTGATTATTTCGGTAGAGACGATCACATAAGCTTCTGTCTTTTGATAATTCATAGCTTCTGACTTCTGCTTCCATTGGACAGCTTCAGAACTTGAATTTCTTTAGATCCCTATAACACTCATAGCTTCTGATTCCTGCTTCCATTTAGGACAACTTCAGAACTTGAATTTCTTTGATCTTCAGAACATTCACAGCTTCTGATTCCTGCTTCCATTTAGGACAACTTCAGAACTTGAATTTCTTTGATCTTCAGAACATTCACAGCTTCTGATTCATGCTTCCATTTAGGACAGCTTCAGAACTTGAGTTTTCTGGATCTTTAGAACATTCACAGCTTCTGATTTCTGCTTCCCTCGGATAGCTTCAGAGCTTTGAATTTCTTCTTACATCACTTCATGCTAGATTGTATCAGAACATTGTTGAATGTACCAGAGCATCATCAGAGCATCTCTACATCCTGAAATGTTACAGAACAAAACTAAACGACAAAAGTCAGCATGAATGAGTTAGAACATAAAATGTGTATCAGAACACAAAATATGTATCAGAGCCATATAAGCCATATAGAATATATCAGATCCAATAGACAATGTATCAGAGCAAATAGACAATGATTTGGATCATATTCTATTATCAGAATTTCTGATCATTCTTCCTTCTTGCTTCTGATTCTGAAGCTTCCTAGCACTCAGCTTGCTTCAAGAATCCAAGAGCTATTTCTAATCATTCTTCCTTCTTGCTTCTGATTCTGAAGCTTCCTAGCACTCAGCTTGCTTCAAGAATCCAAGAGCTTGATTCTCTAAAGAGTTGCTTCATCATCTCGTTGCTTCTTATGTTGATCTTGAATCTTCGATTCATGCAACAACACAACTTAAAAACATAGAACTTTGCAAGTTCTGTTAGTAAATGTGGAGCCTTTTTACTCGGTAACTGATATTAATCAGATCATTTATCATATATTTCTCCCCCTTTTTGTCATAACATCAAAAAGCATAAAAGATTCAGATGTAAAGCAAGAGACAAAAGGAAAGAAACATAAATAACTTTTCATTGATTTCAACAAGAAGGATTACAAAAGGTGTATGCAGAAAAACAGATGCAACAAGGAAAGAAAACTACAAAGACTTAAAGCCTAAGACTCTATCCTACGCAAAGACTGCGCAAACAACTCAAGAACCCTCTGGTCTTCAGTTTGTTCAGCCATGAAAGCTTGAAAACTCTTCATGCCTGTCCAGACTAGAACCTCCACTGTAGGAGAGATCCAAGAGACCAAAGAGGAAGTGAGGGACAGTTCATAGACAGGGAGCTAATGTTGCAAACGGGCTCCAGTGACTCAAGAAGGTCTTCTTCCTTTGGATAAATGTTGATAACAGCATTGAAGAAGAGATCTGTTTTGAAAGAGACTTGGAGAGCCATCCCAAGATATGCTTCACATCCTGTAACTGATTAACCCTTCCATCCGTTCTCATTGAGTTGAAAGGATTCATGATGAACGCTAGGTTGAAGATGAATGAACTAGGGTTTATGCCAAAGAGAAACTTTGTTGGACAAGAGAGAAAAAGAAAGAGAAAGAGAGCCAAGACTTATTGAAAAAATGCAACGAAATGAAGGAATAAATAGAGGGAAAAAGAAGAGGGAAACGTTCGAGGAATATAAAAAAGAAAAGAAGGACAATAAAAGAAATGATGAATGGTATTTAATGTAACATGACGTGAGGAGAGATAATAATGACAAAAGACGAGATTTGCACAGTTACCTAAGTAGACATCCCCTCAACTGCACGCACGCTTGTCCAGAAATAGTGAACACGTGTTTACCATCTGGATAGCCAGTTACAGCTGTTTTTCTTTTAAAGAGATTCTGAGTCAACTTAGACAATGAAACGTTAGTAATAACTGAATCACAATTTCTAATTGATTTCAATCAGAACTTCTTATAAAAAAAATCCAATTTCATTTCAGAAGATACTCATACATACGATCTTCTCATCTTCTCATTCTGGGCATAAATCCATACTGATATTCTTCAGAATGAACTTAAACCTATCTTCAGCAAGGGGTTTTGTAAAGATATCATCCCATTGATGGTCTGTATCCACAAAGTTTAAAGATATAACACCCTCTGAACATAGTCCCTTATGAAATGATGTTTAATCTCAATATGTTTAGCTTTTGAATGTAAAATAGGATTCTTAGATAAACATATAGCAGAAGTATTATCACAGAAAATAGGAACGTTACTCTCATATATCTGATAATCTTCCAGCTGACTTCTCATCCAGAGCATTTGTGTGCTACAACCAGCAGCAGCAACATATTCTGCTTCTGTTGTTGAGAGGGCAATAGTAGCTTGCTTCTTGCTGTACCATGAGATCAGATGACTTCCAAGAAATTGACAACTTCCAGAAGTGCTCTTTCTTTCTATTCTATCTCCAGCATAGTCAGCATCACAGAATCCTACTAAGTTGTAATCTTTAGATCTTCTGTAAACTAAACCAACATTAGTAGTACCTTTCAGATACCTTAGAATTCTCTTAACCGCTGTTAAATGAGATTCTCTTGGATCTGATTGAAATCGAGCACACAAACAAACACTAAAGAGAATGTCAGGTCTAGAAGCAGTTAGCTATAGAAGAGATCCAATCATACCTCTGTACAACTTCTGATCTACCTTCTTACTTACCTCATCCTTACCCAGTACACATGTTGGATGCATAGGAGTTTTGGCTTCTTTGCTTTCAGAAAGATTAAACTTCTTCAGAAGTTCTTTCACATACTTCGTTTGATGGACATAGGTTCCATCGGAAGTTTGGTTGATTTGAATCCCAAGGAAATACTTGAGTTCTCCCATCATACTCATTTCAAATTCAGCCTGCATAGACTCAACAAACTCCTTTCCAAGTGTAGCATTAGATGTTCCAAAGATAATATCATCAACATATATTTGACAAATTAAAATATCCTTTTTAAATGTTTTACAAAAGAGAGTAGTGTCCACTTTTCCTCTAGTGAAATCATTTTCCAGAAGGAAAGAACTCAAACGTTCATACCAAGCTCTGGGAGCTTGTTTCAATCCGTATAATGATTTCTTTAATTTGAAAACATGATTTGGAGACATGGAGTCTTCAAAACCAGGAGGATGGTGAACATAAACTTCTTCATCTATATAACCATTTAAGAAGGCACTCTTGACATCCATCTGATAAAGAGTGATGTTGTGTTGAGTGGCAAAAGAAATTAATAGACGAATAGATTCTAACCTGGCCACTGGTGCAAAGGTTTCTGTATAATCAATCCCTTCTTGCTGACTATAACCCTGAGCAACCAGTCTGGCTTTGTTTCTTACCACTTCACCTTTCTCACTTAGCTTGTTTCTGAAAACCCACTTAGTACCGATGATGTTAAATCCTTTTGGTCTAGGAACCAAGTCCCATACATCATTCCTTGTAAACTGATTTAGTTCTTCTTGCATGGCAATTATCCAGTCTGGATCTTCTAGAGCTTGATCAACAGAAGTTGGCTCGATCAAAGAAACAAGACCTAATTGACATTCTGCATTGTTCTTAAGGAATGCCCTTGTTCTGATGGGATCATCTTTCTTTCCAAGGATCACATCTTCTGAATGAGCTGAAGCAAGTCTAGGTGATCTTCTGATAGTTGGTTCTTCAGAAATCCTAAGATTCTCTAAAGATGCAGCAACTTGATCTTCTGATCCATTGCTTCTGAGACTGCCAGCTTCTGCAGCTTTGCTTCTTGATTCTTCAACTTCTGATATATCAATATCAAAATCTGCAAAATTCTCAAACTGCTTTGGTTTTTCAAGACCAAGCTTATCATCAAACCTGATATTGATTGATTCTTCTACAATCAATGTTTCAGTATTGTATACTCTGTAGCCTTTAGAGCGTTCAGAATATCCAAGAAGGAAACATTTTTGTGCTTTGGAATCAAACTTACCAAGATGATCTTTAGTATTCAGAATAAAACATACACATCCAAAAGGATGGAAATATGAAATGTTGGGCTTTCTGTTCTTCCACAATTCATAAGGAGTCTTATTTAGAATAGGTCTTATAGAGATTCTATTCTGAATATAACATGCAATGTTAATTGCTTCTGCCCAGAAATGCTTAGCCATATTGGTTTCATTGATCATGGTTCTGGCCATTTCTTGTAGAGTCCTATTCTTTTGCTCTACAACTCCATTTTGCTGTGGAGTTCTGGGGCAAGAGAAATCATGGGCAATACCATTTTCTTTGAAGAACTCCTCAAAGAATCTGTTCTCAAATTCGCCACCATGATCACTTCTGACCTTTATGATTTTACACTCTTTCTCAGATTGAATCTGAGTGCAGAATTCAAAGAACACTGAATGAGACTCATCCTTGTGTTTCAAGAATTTTACCCATGTCTAGCGGCTATAATCATCAACGATGACTAATCCATATTTCTTCCCTCTGACAGATGCTGTTTTGACTGGGCCAAACAGATCAATGTGCAAGAGTTCTAACGGCCTTGAGGTAGAAACAACATTCTTAGACTTGAATGCAGGTCTGGAGAACTTGCCCTTCTGACATGCTTCACAGAGAGCATCTGATTTGTATTTCAGATTTGGGAGTCCTCTGACCAGATTTAGTTTGTTAATCTGAGAAATCTTTCTCAAACTAGCATGTCCTAATCTTTTGTGCCAGACCTATTGCTCCTCAGAAATAGACATAAGACAAGTCACCTTCTGCCTCTCAAGATCAGAAAGATCAATCTTATAAATGTTGTTCTTCCTCTTGCCTGTAAATAGGATTGAGCCATCCTTCTGACTTACAGCCTTGCAAGACTTTTGATTGAAGATTATATCATAACCATTGTCACTTAATTGACTTATGGACAATAAGTTATGCGTTAATCCTTCTACAAGAAGTACATTAGTTATGGAAGGAGAGTTACCAAGACTTATGGTTCCAGAGCCAATGATTTTGCCCTTCTGATCTCCTCCAAACTTGACTTCTCCACCTGGTTTAAGCACCAGGTCTTGGAATGTAGACCTTCTTCCCGTCATGTGTCGCGAGCACCCAGAGTCCAGGTACCGTGACATTTTGCTTTCTGTCCTCTTTGCCGCCAAGGATATCTGCAACAGAAATTATCTTCTCCTTAGGTACCCACAATTTCTTGGGTCCTTTCTTGTTAGTTCTCCTCAAGTTCTGATTGAACTTGGGTTTAGCAAAATATTTAGCAGGAGGAACAGCATGATATTCTTTAGGTTTGTCAGCATGATATTTCTTAGGATGTGTCACATGCTTCTTGGTGTGTGTTATGTGAAAACTTTGTGCATGTGATGTGTGCTTAATATCATGGGAGTGGCCAAATTTAAATTGGTTATACAGAGGCTTGTATGATATTTTCATATCATCCACAGATTCAAGCTTGTATGGGATTTCACCCTCATAACCAATGCCAACTCTCTTGTTCCCAGACACAGCATATATCATAGAAGCTAGCTGACTTCTGCCAATACTTCTAGATAAGAACTTCCTGAAACTTAAATCATATTCTTTCAGAATATGATTCAGACTGGGAGTGGATTTTTCTGAGTCAGAAGGAGATCCAACATTATTGGATAATTTTAAAACTTTTTCTTTTAATTCAGAATTTTCCAACTCAAGCTTCTTAGTTTCAAATTCAAATTGCTTTTTCAGCTTTTTGTATTTGATACTAAGATGAGCTTTTAATTCAAGAAGCTCTGTTAGACTGGAAACTAACTCTTCTCTAGATAGTTCAGAAAATACCTCTTCAGAATCTGATTCTGATGTAGATTCTGATCCATCATCTTCTGTCGCCATCAGCGCAAAGTTTGCCTGCTCTTCTTCAGAGTCTGATCCTGATTCTGATTCAGAATCATCCCATGTTGCCATAAGACCTTTCTTCTTATGAAACTTCTTCTTGGGATTCTCCTTTTGAAGTTTCGGACACTCATTCTTGTAATGTCCAGGCTCATTGCACTCATAGCAGACAGCCTTCTTCTTGTCAGATCTTCTGTCACCAGAAGATTCTCCACGTTCAAATCTCTTTGAACTTCTGAAGCCTCTGAACTTCCTTTGCTTTCTCTTCCAGAGTTGGTTCACCCTTCTGGAGATCATGGATAGTTCATCTTCTTCTTCAGATTCTGATTCTTCAGGATCTTCTTCTCTAGCCTGAAAAGCGTTAGTGCATTTTTTAACATTAGATTTTAAAGCAATAGACTTACCTTTCTTCTAAGGTTCATTAGCGTCAAGTTCAATCTCATGACTCCTCAGGGCACTGATCAACTCTTCCAAAGAAACTTCATTCAGATTCTTGGCAATCTTGAATGCTGTTACCATAGGGCCCCATCTTCTGGGCAAACTTCTGATGATCTTCTTTACATGATCAGCCTTGGTGTAGCCTTTGTCGAGAACTCTCAATCCAGCAGTCAGAGTTTGAAATCTTGAAAACGTCTTTTCAATGTCTTCATCATCCTCCATCTTGAAGGCTTCATACTTCTGGATTAGTGCAAGAGCTTTGGTCTCCTTGACTTGAGCATTTCCTTCACGATTCATCTTCAAGGACTCATATATGTCATGGGCCGTTTCCCTGTTAGATATCTTCTCATACTCAGCATGAGAGATAGCATTCAGCAAAACAGTCCTGCATTTGTGATGATTCTTGAAATCTTTCTTTTGATCATCATTCATTTCGCTTCTCGTGAGCCTTACACCAGTAGCTTTAACAAGATGTTTGTAACCATCCAACAGAAGATCCCATAGATCAGCATCCAGACCAAGAAAGTAACTTTCCAGTTTATCTTTCCAATATTCAAAGTTTTCACCATCGAATATTGGTGGTCTAGTATAGCCATTGTTACCATTGTATTGCTCAGCAGAGCCAGATGTAGATGCAGTTGGATTTGATTGAGATTCACCAGCCATCTTTTACTGAAGCATTTTTCTCTTCCTGAATCTTTTCTAAACACGGTTAAGTGCTTGCACCTTAGAACCGGCGCTCTGATGCCAATTGAAGGATAGAAAAACACTTAGAAAGGGGGGGTTTGAATAAGTGTAGTCTAAAAACTTGAACGATAAAAACAATATGCACAGTTATTTTTATCCTGGTTCGTTGTTAACTAAACTACTCCAGTCCACCCCCACGGAGTGATTTACCTCACCTGAGGATTTAATCCACTAATCGTAACAGATTACAATGGTTTTCCACTTAGTCTGCGACTAAGTCTTCTAGAGTATCCTGATCACTCCAGGAACAAATGCTTAGACACAAGCTAAGACTTTCTTAGAGTATCCTGACCACCACGTGATCACTCTAATTACAACTGTTTAGACTCAAGCTAAGACTTCCTAGAGTATCCTGATCAACACTTGATCACTCTAGTTACTTTCAAATTAATGTAATCAAATAAGAGTTTTACAATTCTTCTTAAAAGCTATAATCACAACAGTGATATTTCTCTTAACGTTTAAGCTTAATCTCACTAATATATTACAACAGCAATGTAGTGAGCTTTGATGAAGATGAAGTTTCTGAGCTTTGAATTTGAACAGCGTTTCAGCAAGTTTGTTGTTAGCAAATCGTCAACCTTGCTTCTCATCAGAACTTCATATTTATAGGCGTTTGAGAAGATGACCGTTGGGTGCATTTAATGCTTTGCGTATTCCGTACAGCATTGCATTTAATGTTTCACGCTTTTGTCAACTACCTCGAGCCTTGTTCACGCTGTGTCTACTGACGTTGCCTTTAATAGCTTCCAACGTTCCTTTTGTCAGTCAATGTAGCCTGCCACCTGTACTTTCTTCTGATCTGATGTTTGTGAATATAATATTTGAATATCATCAGAGTCAAACAGCTTGGTGCATAGCATCTTCTTGTCTTCTGACCTTGAAGTGCTTCTGAGCGTGATACCATGAGAACTTCAGTGCTTCTGCTTCTGATCTCAAGTTCTTCTGATGCTTTCATAGACCCATGTTCTGATTCTGCCTTGACCATCTTCTGATGTCTTGCCAGACCATGTTCCGATGTTGCATGCTGAACCTTCATAGACAAAGCTTCTGAGCGCTGATTGGTGCATACTCTTTATATATTTCCTGAAAGGGAAATTGCAATGTATTAGAGTACCACATTATCTCACACAAAATTCATATCCTTGTTATCATCAAAACTAAGAATATTGATCAGAACAAATCTTGTTCTAACAATAGTCACTTGAAATTCTCCATTTTCTCATCTTCTCACTTTTATAGTGAAATCTTGTTCCATAAGTTATGGGTGTCAACCAATGGTTTAGACAACTTCTAAACATAATTTAGAAGGTGTCTATACCTTCCTTAGCCTCTCAAAGGTCCCCAAGTGAAATTTCACTTTTCAACCTCCATTAAAGATCGTTTTAAGCTCATAACTTGTCATTTTTCAAACCAAACACTTTCAAACCAAACCAATGGTTCTAATAGCTTCTATTTACCATATTGAAGCTATTCAGAACCCCCAAACACTTGCCAAACACCTATAACCATAAACCACCCTTCAAATTTTCACTTTAAAGAACCTTTGAACCAAACTTGCCAAAACAAAATCCACTCGTGCGTTTTGAGGCCTTTTGTGTTTGTTAGCTTCTAAACATCATATAGAAGCTAACCAAACTTCTGTTTTGCATCTGGAACATCATTTCCATGGCTAACTCATCATAAATTTTTTGGTTTTAAGTGGAATTCGAGTTTGTGGTTGCAGGTACAATCAAGAACTTTTGAGCATTTCAAAAGCTTCCTTGAGGTTCATAGAAGCTTTCTGAATACTTGAGTCATTCCCAGGTCCTTCACATTGCTCTGCTCGAAGCCATTTTCAGAGGTACTAAACTTAAACTCGAGCTTGCTCATTTTATCATTGTTTTGGTTGCTTCTTGATACCATTCTGTTTGAAATAATGTGAGGATTGAAAGCCCTAAACTTTTGGGGCTTAATTGTTTAAAGTCAGAGTTTAATTTGAAATTCATATTTTAGGGTTCATACGAGTTTTAGTTAAATTCACGAGTTACAGTGTGAATAAATTTATGAAAATGGGATGGTTGAATTCGTGATGTTTTTTTGATCAGTTTAGAGTTTTATTTTGTCAAAAATGATGCATATTTGAGAAAGTTACAAAATCACCATTGTTGTGTTGTTGATTGTCGTGAGGAAGAAGATGAAGATCTTCTTAATTTTAAATTTGAAAAATGGCACGCAGTTTTAAAATATATTTGTTAGCTTGCATTCCACTTACGACTACATCGTAATAGCCCAATTGGTAACAAGCGCGCCCTTAAGACACTCTTGCCACAGGTCTGGGGTTCGAATCCCCCTCGCCCTAGACCTTTTGATTTTATTTTTTTTATGTTGTGCATTCACTTGTTTTCATATATTTTGAACTGTTTGCATCATGTTGTCACTACGCACGCCTAACAGAGTTGTTTGTTGTTTTGAGTAGTGAACCAAAGGGCGTGGGTTCAAGCCCTTGTGGCCACACCCCATTTATTTTTTATCACTTATTTCTTTAGTTTTTATAAAACTTTGAAAAATCATAGCAAATTGAAAAATTGAGTTTTTTAACTTGTTATTTTTTGTATGATCATTTATCTTGTGTATTTTAATATCATGATTAAAAATCACAAAAATATTTATTTTATCATCATTTAAAAATTAATAAAAAAACAAGTCTTTTAATATTAAAAAAATCAACAAAAATATGTTTCTTTTCGAATATTTCTCTATGGTGACTTAGTATATTTTTGTAAATACTTGTTTAGGGTTAGGTTAGAATGTCATTGACTCTCTCATGTGCCCTTAAACCAATTCTCTTAAAGAATTTGGTATTTAACAATTAAAATTAATTAGGATTAGGTGTATGTTCCAAACCCTAATTTCTAAAACCCTAATTTGAAAAATCCTTAGGTTTAAAACCCTAACCAAAAAATTTGCAACATGTTGATATTTGTTTATCCATGTTTATCTTTGTACACACTTGTTGATTTTAATCCATGTCTTGTACTTAATTATTAATCTTTGTACATAATTATTGATTTTCTAATCCATGCTTTGTACTTAAATGTTAAACTTTGTCTTGTACATAGACTTGTTGATTTTATATCCATGTGATTTGTACTTGTTATTATCTTTGTTTACCTAACAAAATGTTTAATCATCACATTAATCATTCATCATTCATACATGATTTGAATCCAAGGGTTTGGATATATCCCTCTTGCTTGTTAACACTCACTTGTTTGTTCTTGTACATACATGAGGTATTTATTGTTAATTCTTTAAGCTTTATATTTTATCCAAAGGATGTGAATGATGTTGACTAAATTGTCAAGGTACCTAAATTCTTTTCCAATCTCTTTTCACTTGTTTATGGTTTAGTATTGTTAAAGCTTAGCCAAAAACCCCTTTGTTTTGAAACCTTGGTATTAAGAATAGAATTATTCCCGGTGAAACTATTCTTGATTCCATTGATCTTGTTTTTAAACCTTGGTGTTAAGAGATGAATTATTCCCGGTGAAACTTCTCTTAACCCATGGATCTTCTATTTTAAAGCTTGGTCCTTCTTTGATTTGTTTTAAAATTTGTTAAGTATTTTAAAGCTTAACCTTTTAAACTTATTAGGTATTTTAAAGCCTAATCCCTTTTTAATTTGTTAAGTATTTTAAAGCTTAACCTTTTAAACTTATTAGGTATTTTAAAACCTAATCTTCTTTCAAACTTGTCAAGTATTTTAAAGCTTAACCCTCTTTAAAAAAACTTGTGAGTATTTTAAAGTTCACACCCAAAAAGATTTTGGCCACTTTGGCCCCCTTTTTCCCTTTTTAAAAAAAGAGGAAATACAGAAGCTCTGACTTCCCTATTGCACCTAAGGGGTATGTAGGCCTAAGATGCGATATCTTATCGAGCTCACTTTCAAAAACTTCTCTTCCCATCCCCACCCTCTATTTCAAACAAATTTTCACATAGGTTTTTCACAAAAAAAATGGTTATTTATAAACAAAAGATAATAACACAAAAACAAAGAGGTTCCCATGGAGTACCATGGATATAAGGGGTGCTTAAAACCTTCCCCTTGTATAACAAACCCTCCGTAGCCAGAACTCTGATAAGTTTATTAATTTTGATTTTAAAAATTTCTGTGGGTTTTATTCGCTCTTTCACCCATTCCTTTTTGGAAACAATAAAGCGCGATGGCAACTCTGTTTAAAATGAGCTAAGTCTTCCCATGACTCTAGTCTCACCAAATTCACCGCTACAGCTGGCCATTTAACAAAATCAAACACCGGCATCTCCTTCTTGCTCATCCTCTTCGTCGAAATCCTCGGGACAACAATCTCGCCGCGCACCACTTTGTAGTAGGGTCTGATTCCCATGGTAACGAGATCCACCTCACGATTGACGACCTTGAGCTACTCTACCTCTATCTTTAACCTGACCTCTAAAGTGTCCATACCATCCTGCTCGAGCCCCCTGACTTTAGCAATCAGCTGGGCACGAGTAGAAAGAGCTTTCTCTTCCTCGGTCTCGCCCTCATCGGGATGTGCAGCAGATTCCAGCTTTTTGACCAGCTCATTCTGTCAGTCACGCTCTTTGGTCATGTCCTCCAGCTCCTTCTCCTTCTTGTTGAAGTCCTCGACCAAGCCGGCTTGGATCTCATGCTTAAATTTGTAAGTTTCAAAGTCCAGTTCCAATTTGTCGTACTTAGCCCCGAGGTCCACATCTTTGGTCCTCAGCCGATCAAATTCCTCTTCGGGAACAGTCTTCGCGTTATTAAGAGCAAGAGCCAGTGCCAATATCTTCATCGTACCCTCTGCATATTTCACAAGTTCGACACCCCTAGCCACCTTGTGTCGAGCCAAGATATGTCGTGGCTCCTCCTTGTGCAACAGAAGCTTGTTCTTCCTAGAGAAAAGCCCTCGATGTAGAGTAAAAAGAGGCAGAAGGAATTCCTCTGCAAGGCCGACCTGTTTCTCCAAGGACTGGAGGACCGATGAAGGCTTCTCAACCTGATCATCCTTTTGTTTCTTCACTGCATTTCCCCTCTTGATCGGGCTCTCTTCAGTCGGCGTGGGCGAACCACTGGGTGAACTTCCTTGGGCGTCATTACGGAGATGAGAGACACGGTCCCTCTTCGAGCCCACCTTCCCTCCTTTTGCTGCCCGCATCTTGACTACTCGCTCATGCAAGTCGGCCATCTCTCCTGCAAAACAAAACAAGATTAGATCAACTAAATGAAAGATACACGAACACACGACAGACTCATTATTATAACTAACAAATGAATGTCCTCCACGTCTGAGCTACAGTTGAGAAGCGCCTCCGTATTGATGTAACGCGCAGCATAAACAGGTTCCCCCTGATAGTCATAAATATTCTTTTCTTCAGGTGTCGTGCACCTCGCTAGAGTAAAACCACCAACATATCAAACGAGCAGTTGTAGGCCGACTGGTCACGGTCGTTCATGTCTTCGTCCTTATAAATGTAAGCCTCCATTCCCCTTTCGAATTGCTCGTACTGCCACTCAAATAGGAACCTGCAGGCTAGCCCACTCCTCACATCCCATTCCTCCTTATACTCCACAGTGTTGAACATAGTCATATTTGCAGCCCGGGTAAGGGGTTTCTCCATAAAATATGTCCTTGAAGTGCTTGACGGAAATCTGATAAATAGTGAACAGCTTCCTCGGCTGCTTAAAGGAGACCCAGCCATATTTCCCTTCAACTTCCCTCTTCCTCTATAAATGGAACACCCTAAAGAACAAACCTATGGTAGGCTCGACCTCAAGGTAGCGGCAAACGAGGTCGAATGCCCGAAGAACGGCAAGTGCGTTGGGATGGAGTAGGGAAGGGGATAATTGCAACCAGTTGAAAACATTCGTCTGTAGGACCATGAATGACAGCCGCATCCTCGCCTCCTTGAAAGCAAACTCATACATAGTGAAACGGTTAAAAGGAATTTCGAGCAAACCCGCTGATGAGGCTTATGGGCAAAACCCCTCAATGATTCCCTCGTGCCCGATTCTAGATCCTCGAAGACATTGAAAGCTTCCTCAGGATTCATAGAGAAGCGTGAGGCTATGGTTAAGGGATCGGAAGCCACCCAGTCCTCGAGTCTCCTCGGTGGAATTACTTGCACTGTAGGAAATTCCTGCTTGATAGGAACTGCCCCCTCCTCGGGATCATCCTTCACATCTACTGGGAGGTCAACCTCAGGGCGTTCATCGGCCATTTTACCTAAAAAGTAGAGGAAATAATGAATTCGACTGAGAATCAAATCCATCCTTCCACTACAAATCAAGTGAAAAGGCGAGGATAGTTGGTCGGGCCAAGCCTCTCGTACGGAAGGACCCACAAGCAGGAATTAACATCAACGCTCACGCAGTACTAATTGGAGGTGGATCCTCCTCGAAATATCCTCTAATATCCTCGTCACACTCATACCTCGCTCGGCGAGAATATGCAATTAATGATAAATCCTCCCCGTGTTACTCATAGCCTCTTCGGGTTAATTAAAAGTTGTTCGTCCCACTCATGCAAATTCCCTCAGCAATCCACTTTGTCATCGGCATATTCATGGTGTGCTCAGGGAACTCATATAATTTCTGGACGTTTAAGCTAGGAAATTCAAACAATCTGCTGCTACGCAACTATCTAACCCATAAACAACCCCTAAAAACTCAGGACGCTTGTAATACATTACAAAGTTAAAGAGAAGTTCACTTACTTGCTGATAATAAAAAGCTGGAAAATGGTTGCAACGACGGAAGGGACTTCTATTCTTGATGGTAGAGCAACGGAGAAGAAAAACTTAGTGAAATGCGCAAATGATCCTCTCCTTCCTCATTTATAACGAAGCATTACGGGGAAGTGTGAAAGGGAGCCATCATTGCTATTATTACCTAGACTGCTAGACTCCCCTAGCTCATGATGGCACCGCAATTAGTTGCAACGCGTGATAAATGACCTAACATCTTACCTGTTGGGACTCAGACGGTTCGTATTTCCTAAACACATAAAGGCAACTGGAACGATCTGCCTCCTCGGCCCTATGACTCCTCGGGAGGTCTCGAAAACACGTGCCAATTAAATATTCTGGAAAGCCGATATCATGATGCTCGTTAGGGTACGTCCTCATCCCAACACGATGCCCTTCAGGATACTTCCTCGTCCTAACACGATGCCCGTCAGGATACTTCCTTGTCCCAACATGATGCCCGACCAACTAGGAGCGTGTGTATAATCCTCCATGGATAACAATCGCGATCACAGTGGTACAAAGCAAGCTCGGCCTCGAGGTTTCTATGGTGCTCCCCGTTGGCCGAATAGCGTAAATTCATTGCTTCTGGCAGAAACAAAGACTTGGGGGCTCCTATTCTAGTCTGGGCCGAGTAGGCCCAAATACATTCCAATCCCAAGCCACAAGGTCAGGGCCAAGCAGGCCCAAACATGCTCTAGGCCCAATCCACAAGGTCTGGGCCGAGCAGGCCCAAATACGCTCTAGGCCCAATTCGCACCCTCTCCTTACGACTGTTATGAACTCAATCCACGTGTTACACGAAGAGCATGTGGTCAGACTCGCTTGTGAAGGATTCAAACAACTCCCTCCGAACCCTATGCTTTGCTCATCCACAATATGAGTAACTTGCTGACTCAGTCCTGTCATGTAGGATTTTGACAGTTTTCTAGCACGTGGCCCTCCAATGGATCCGCCTCAATTAGGAAATCTTGGCTCAGCGCTGGGGACTATAAATACTCTCTTTCATTAGAGGGTCGGGTATTCATTATTCACTCTTTCACACCTATTATGTACTTGCTCTCCTTGCTCTTATACTTACTTTAGCATCGGAGTACCTTGCAGGTACACCCCATAGTTCACTGAAGACTACAGTTGCAGATCCTGACGATCCATTCTGATCAGGTACGATCAGGAATAAAATTTTGATTCAACAAATTATCATAAAGGACTTTTTTAGGGGTAATTATTTTTTCATTAAGGGTATTTTAAGGTGATTAGTGCTATGTTTTATTATTAGTCTGGTAGTTGATTGACAATATTTTATATTTAGTAGTTTATTTATTTTTAAATAAAGAGAAAATATTTTGTTATTATTTATTAATTGCAATTACGCAATTTTTTTTATAAGTTTTAAATTTGATATCTTGAAATTACAATGCAAAGTGTTATTATTGAAATATCACCTCAAATATAGAGTAATTTAAAAATGATTTTCTAGTATAAACAGCTATTTTGTATTTGTTTACTTAAACGAAATTCACTTCCTTTCAGATGAGGCCATTTACAAAAAAATGATTAAATTTATAAAGCTACATAAAAAAACTTTTCATGTTTAAATTATAACGGACGTGAACTTTTAAGAGTTATTATTCCATTTTTAAAAAGTAAGTTTTTATGAAATAAAATATGTAAAAAACATGTTAAATAATTTTGCCACCTTATACAATATTTTTTAAAAATTAAAATCTTATCTTATAATGATGTTTGAGTTAAAAACCACCAAAATTGTTTGGTCACCTTTATAATTTTTTTACAAAATATATAAAATATATATTTTTTTACCAAAGTATATTAAAGTATTTATATTTCCAAAATATAAATGTTTATATTAAAATATATAGTTTTTGAATAGGCAATATCTTTTTTATATGTGATATAATTTTGAGACGTCGAATTACCAATGTACAAAATTATTTTAAATTGACAAATGTATCAAGAAATAAGTTTAAAATTAAAATTAAAATTTATTTTAAAATTATATATATATATATATATATATATATATATATATATATATATATATATATATATATATATATATATATATATATATATATATATATATATATATATATATATATATATATATATATATATATATATATATATATATATATATATATATATATATATATATATATATATATATATATATATAACGAGAGAATCTGCACATTATTATTTTGAACCCTGTAAATTATTATTTTTTAGTAAAACCAACCTTGCCCGTCATATTTCAGAGGGTTTAAAATGACATAATCTACAAGATTATAGGGTTCAAAATGACTGAATCTTCAAATGGTAAGATTGGTTTTAAAAACAAATATTTTACAAGGTTTAAAACGAGAGAATCTGCAAATGTTGGGAAATTCTTGCAACTTTTTTTTTGGCAGAGGGTTTTTCAAATCAACCCCATATGGCAGGGGTGAAAATATGTATTAACCCTTTTAAATTTTCTTTTGTTAAATGATTGGTTGTTTTGCCTCTCTATTCACGACTCCCACATTTTAAATGTTCTTTTGTTACATGATTGGTTGTTTTGCCTCTCTATTCAGGACTCCCATAGTTGATCAGATTAGAAATACATCTGTCGATTTAGTTTCAAGTTTTTTATTAGTATTATTTAAATAATTTTTTTGAATGTATTGATACATTTTTTACTTTATCTTAGGTAGGCTAAATTATCTCCACGGTCCTTTAAGTTATTTAATTGTAACAAATCAGTCCTTTATGTTTTTTTCTTTACATGTGGGTCTTTTATGTTAATTAACGCATGCACCGTTGACCTATTTCTATTTTATTTTGTTCTATTAATTTTATTTTAACTTCTAAAATTCATATTAAATTCATTTTTGGTCCAAAAATTATGAAAAAATTTCTAAAAATATTTCTTCTAATTTTATACTTTGTGTAATTTTATGAGAATTTTATTTTCTATTTTACAATTTTTATTTAATTTTTTTCTTTTGCGTGCATTTTAATTAGTTTAAAAATACTTTTATGCACTACAAAATTCTGAAAATTTTATTATATGATCATATGATGCTCTATGACCTGTGTTATGTGACATATCAGTACCATTAATGTTACCTCAGCTTTTGTACGTAGATAACCCGAAATTATAGAAGATAATGGAACACTATCTCTCTGCAGCATTTCTTCAAACAGCTCACGCGCTTTATTCATATGTCACTATATTTCGAATTGATCTCCAGCTTCTCTAACATCGCTTGCTCAAAATGATAAATCAGTAGTTAAATAAAATACACACAAACCTTGAATAAAGTACATAATGAGAAATACACATTGACACTTGAACAAAATACACAGACCTTTAAACATTGGCATTTGAACAAAGTAGAAAAACCTTGTTAAGTTAAAAATAAAAATACACTTAAAGAAATTCACACTGAAATCCAGAAAGCACATGGTGCATTAACAACCAATGAGATTCAAATTCATAACTCGTTAACAACCACAGAAATTGAATAAACTTCCAAACCAAAAAGAAATAAGGTTGCGAAGATAACAGGTTTTACCTTCAAGACCTAAAACCATAGGTTTTAGCCGATACGATGCGACGTCTTTAAGGGTACCTCCAGTAAAGAAACCTAGTGATGCATACCTCCAATCTAACAACGGTTGAATATGTGCAGTTACCTACCGCAGATGATATAAAAGAAAAATTGCAACTTATCTATAATTATAAATCTAGAAATCTAGAAATCAAGATCTATAACAATTACCAAGATTGATATCGACGAGCAATGTGATGTATGCCGATGCACACGTTGCCGCACACATAGAACGCAAGAGTAAAAGGATGAGCACGATACCTTGTCAATCTTCGGAGAAAATCACATCTACAACGGTAATTAATAACAATAATAATAACCTTTATGTATCAAAATCAAGTTATACCATCTCAATGTATTAAACAATAAGAATAGCAAAAAAAACACACTAAACATACTCACATTTGCAACCTATCCTTGAGGAGCTTACACAAGTCAATAGCAGAACTGTCTGAAATAAATGAACATAAGTAAATAGAAAATAATAATTTTTAGTTGAAATAAATCAATGAAAGTGAAATGATGTAAATTAAAAAAACAAACCTTAAACACTTATCCTAAAATCCATAGTTCATCCTTCTGTTGGATTTAGAAGCACTGATACGGTGTCTTGCCACACCGCGATCCATAAAACTTTGGCTTCGTGTCGCAAAGGCCAGAGATCTTAATCCATCACTGCTGAAGCACTGAGGCAGAGTTTTACTGAAGCAACTTACCAGCACCAAACTAATTACAAATATTTGACATCATTACGAAAGACAATCGGTAAATAAGAGATCTGAGCTTTTCAATTGTAAACAGTATTATAAAAACAACAACATCATTTTCGGTGATAAACAACAACATAACAATACATGAATCCATGATAAAACGACAACACCACAACATACCATTTATATCGGCAAAATAAAAGTCAAGCTTAAAGGAATCGATTTCTTGCATGAGTGAAGATGGGTTGAATGAGTAGAAGCTGGAGATGTCGATAACCAGACCAGAGAGACGAGAGAGAAATATGATTTTGGAGAGAGAATGAGACGAGAAGGAAGAAGAAGAAGAAGAAGAAGAAGAAGAAGAAGAAGAAGAAGATGAAGAAGAGAGAGGCCGAAAGAGAGAAGAAAGAAGATCAAGATAGAGTAGCAGAGACAAGAGGAAGAGGAAGAGGAAGAGAGAGGTAGAGGAAGATAGAGAACGTGATGTTTTTTCAAAATAGAAGTAATTAGGGTTGGTAGTAGAAGTAAAAGAGAAAGAAGATTGTTAAGACATCCACGTGGCAGAATTTGATAACAGAAGGGCAATATGATATTTTCCAGAGCATATAATTTTCTTATATTGTAGATTAATCTCTTATCTCTCATAATCTTTAGTGAAATAATATAATATAAATTAAATATGTATGCATAGTTGTCATAAACCAATTTTACACATACATTCATGAATATCTTAATGTGTAGTTTTAATGCATTACCACCACAGTAAAATATACATTGTATTGTTACTGTTTTTTTTTCTATTAATTCTTATACATTGTATTGTTTTTTAGGAATATTAATTGTATTGTTATTGAAAATATTTTTCAGCTTTATTTTCAATACCATATTTCACAACAACGTCCATATGAGTGACTTTAAAGACAAATCGTTCAATTCGAATTTTGAGTAGAATAATATTAGATTTTTTTATTGAATTCCGAATTATTTATACTTTTTTAATAAAAAAATAGAGCTAATAAACTAAAAAAAAAAGTATAACCTTTAATAAACGATTAGGATCAAAGTTAAATTATTTTTTAATTACAATTTAATGTTATAATTTAATTGACAATATAAAAATTATTTACACTAATTAATTTTATATATGAAATCTTGACCATTTTTATACCTACAATTTATTGAATAGTATAAATAAAAATGTTTGTTCAAAATTTAGTATTAGAATGAAGAGTTTAATTCATATGTATTAATAGTGTAAAATAGTCGACATGAACTTTAGATTACTAGGGCACCAGAATCAGAGTGCATAAAACAAAAAATAATATAAAATATTTTATAATATCAATAAAATTAATTTTGAAATTTAAATATAATTTGGCAAAATACTATGGAGGAGTGGTTACCAATGTGTTTACTTTAAACAAGTATATTCTATTTTCTGTAGAATTGATATATGAATCATGATATAATATCATTTTTTGAAAAAGGAAAATGTTTGTTTTAAAAAAATATGCAATGTCATTTTTAAACATATTTATAAATGAAAAGTACTTTAATAATATTTAAATTAATATAATATAAAAAACTAAATAAATTCAATATTCATGCATAGTTGTTACAATTCAATTTTACAAGTAAATTAAGTATATCTCAATATGTCAATATGTAGAGAAATAAGTTTGAAGAGATCAATTACTATCCACACACTTTTATTTTGTTTTATAGCGTCAATTCATCACTATCATCCGTGTTTTGTATGTGGTTAAAATAAAAAAAAATTAATATTCAATATAGTTAAAATAAAACTTAATTTTTTTAATATTCAACAGCTATGATTAATTGACCATGTATTACAAATAAATTTTAAATTTAATGCATTTCCATATTAAAATATTCAATTATTCCAGCAAAAATATAAAATGGAACATGTATATAATTATATAAGAATTACTTTTTAAATAATTAATATATTATATAATATTATTTTAAGGAAAAATATATACGAATAGAAAAAAAATAAAAATATTTTAATTCTCTTTCATTTTGTATACACTGTATTGTCTTGTTTTTTTAGGAATGTACATTGTATTCTTACTGTAAATACTTTTCTGCTTTATTTTTCTTAAAGATATAATACAATTTTTTTAAAAGGAAAATATTTAAAAAATATATATAAATATCATTTTTTAACATATTTATAACATAAAAAGTAATTTAATAATATTTAAATATAAAAAATTATTTTAACATGTGTAAAATGCGTACTGGAGTTTTATAAATAGTGTCCATGAGAGAGTAAACCAAATCAACCCAAGAAAACAAAAGCATTGCGGCATTAAAACTTACCCAAGTTATCATTTCGTCCCGTTCCGTTTTCGAAGTTGCGCAGAAACTCTAATAACAACACTTCGTTAGCTTCCTTCCCATCAACGCCGCACTCATGACTCCCCAGCCACCAAAATCTCACTGTCACCGCCAATCCAACACTCCTAAAACACCACCAACTCTCCCCAACGAGCTCATCACCAATATCCTCTCCCGCCTCACTGTCAAACATCTGATGCAGATGAAATGCGTGAGTAAGTCCTGGAACACTCTCATAACCGATCCTGTTTTCACCAAAATGCACTTCAATAGATCTGCGTTGAATCCATTTTTCTCGTTAATCTCTAATAATTTATGCGTACGGGACAGTGATTGCAGTTTCGTAACTGTTCCCGTTAATCGGTTACTCGATAACCGTTATATCACCGTTCCGAGGGATCCTTACTTCCGATTGAGGGATAAGGAGTGTCGCGATGTTGTTGGAACATGTAATGGATTAGTTTGTTTGATTGGTTATTCGATTAACGAGTGGACTAAGTTTAAAAGGGTGTGGTTCCGTTTCTGGAATCCAGCTACTCGATCAATATCAGAAAAATTAGGGTATTTTTCTTATTTTGATAATAATGAAAGGAAATCTGTTAAGTTTGTGTTCGGTTATGATAATTCAGCTGATACTTATAAGGTAGTGATGTTGCGGTCGGGTTGTGAGAGTGATCCTGAATCAAAAGTCAGTGTGAAAACGTTTAGTTTGGGTGATAATGGTTGGAGAAACATTCAGAGTTTTCCTGTGGTTCCGCTTCAATTGGTTTTTGATCCGAGGGAGAATGATGGTGTTCCGAGGGAGAATGATGGTGTTTATCTGAGTGGCAGTATTAATTGGTTAGCCTATCGTGATGAGGATAACCTTAGGAAGGATAATCCGGTTGAGAAATATGTGATTGTTTCTCTTGATCTTGGTAAGGAGACAAACAGGCAGTTTTTGCTCCCGGAAGGTTTTGAGAAGGAGTCATATGTAGGGCCAAGTGTTTGTGTGTTGAAAGACTCGCTTTGTTTATGTCATGATTTGGATTTGACGGATTTTGTTATATGGCAGATGACGGGATTTGGAGATGAGAAGTCTTGGACTCAGTTTCTTAAATTTAGTTACCACAGTGTTCGAATGAATTATGAATTTGGACGTCCGCATTTGAAATTGATGCCTTTGCATCTATCTGAGAATGGTGAAACTGTGGTATTAGCGAACAACCGACAACACCGAGTAATTCTCTATAACATGAGAAATAACAGAGCAAGGAAAACTATACTTAATACTAAGATATGTTGGCCCTCCCTCAAGGATTATGTTGAAAGCTTGGTTTCAACTTCTTGAAAATAAGTTCCTATCTAATAATTTCTACACTTGGGTGAATTTATGTTACTTTATGTACTTGGTATCGAATTTGTTTCAATTGTGTGATCATTTGATTTACCTCAAAATTGTCATAAATATGTTGAATCAATGGATTTATCCTATTACCATGTCTAGAAGTTTGTTATCTGTGTATATTTTTAGCATATAATGTTTTTGCAAATCAATAATGATGTTGATTCAAGTACTTGGTTTCATTTGTAATTATTTCTTTAACTCTGTCTTCGATATGCCGAATTAATTACGCCCATAACAATTTATAACTATTTTGCAAGTGAGAATTGTTTATTTCTATGCGTAATAATGATATATTTCTATAGATTCTAGTTTTTATTAACACAAAAACCCTTGTATCACATGTAGCGCAGTTGTATTATTGCTTCAGAGTAGAAGCTAACTTTTGTCATAAAGGGATATGACTATGCACTTTTGGGGATTAGGCCTTCACTTTTCTATGGTCCCGGTTCTTTTTGTGTTTTGATGTTTCATTCTCTTGCTTAACAAGATTTATTTTTCAATTATAGATCCACAACCTCAACTTTGAACAAACTCAACGTCATTCTCTTGCCCAACAGGGTTTCTTTTTGAACTATAGATCCACAACCTCAACATTGCGCAAACTCAACGTCATGCTCTTACTTATACAAGGATTTCCTTGGGAATTATACAAGGATTATTTACTACTGCCATGAGTTGTTAAGAGCAAATCCAGGTTCAACTATGAAATTGAATGTCCAACCCGCTCAAGAAGGTTCTGATGATCAGAGGATAAACTTCAGAAGGCTGTACATTTGTTTTGCTGCTTGTAAGGAAAGTTTCAAATTAAGCAGGCATTTCATTGGCCTTGATCGATGTTTCTTGAAAGGACTTTGTGGAGGTCAAATCCTTGCAGCCATAGGTAGAGATCCAAATGATCAAATGTTACTCATAGCATTCGCAGTGGTGGAGAGTTAAAACAAGGATAGCTGGACATGGTTCTTGGAGTTGCTTATTGCTGACCTTGGTGGAAGGGAAGAGTGTCTCACATACACGTTTATCAGTGATCAGCAAAAGGTATGACTTGTACTCTTTTACACTTTGCATTTACATTTTGCTTATACACTTTGCTTGTGTCATAGGGATTATTGCCTGCAATGGAGGAACTTCTGCCTAGAGTAGAACAAAGATTTTGTGTCAGACATTTATACAACAACTTTAGGAAGAGGTATCCTGGAAAAAAACTAAAGGAAATCATATGGAAAGCTGCCAAGTCTACTTACTACCAAGCTTGGGAAAGTGAGATGAAGGTAATGAAGGATGTCAATGTAGAAGCATACAAGCACATGATGGGCACCCCTCCAAGATTTTGGAGTAGATCATACTTCAAGACACGTAACAAGTGTGATGTTGTTCTAAATAATATGTCAAAGGCATTCAATAGTGTCATCTTGGATTCTAGGTCTAAACCATTGATAACCATGGTGGAGGAAATCAGAACATACATGATGGAGAGATGGGCTACAAACAGGTTGAGGTTTGAAAAGCTAGCAGATGAAGAGGTGCTACCAAACATTAGAAGGAATATTGAGAAAACAAACTCATACATAAACATGTGGCTAGTCAGGTAGCACATTTCTGATTATTGTATTCAACCTCATTAGAACATTTTTTATTATTGCATTAAACCTTGATTTTAGCACATTTATGAATATTGTATGTATTGTTAGGATGTTTGATGAGCATATCTTTGAAGTGAGGCATCTTGAAAATTCTGTAGAAAAGTTCACAGTCAACTTGAAGGATAGAGTTTGTTCATGTAGAAGATGGGAGCTGACAGGCCTACCTTGTGTGCATTCACTTTCAGCCATGAAGAGTAGGAACCATGAGGTTGATGACTACATACCTGATTATTATAGAAAGTCAATATATGTTGAATTCTACAAACCTGTTATTTTTCCTGTTAATGGCTCTAATCTTTGGGTAAGAACAGAGTATCCTGATGTTATGCCCCCAACATATAGGAAAATGCCTGGAAGGCCCAAAAAGAGAAGGAATTTAGAGCAAGGTGAAATTGATGGGTCTGATAGAAAAATGAGAAGGAATGGATTTATTGTTTCATGCAGCAGGTGTAAAAAACAAGGTCACAACAAGCTTACTTGTAAGGTTCCATCAACTACTCAAGCATCCTAATTAGTGCCTGCTCAAGCATCCCAACCGGTGTCTGCTCAAGCATCTCAAGCATTGCCTACTCAAGCTTCCCAACCAGTGTCTGCTCAAGCATCTCAAGCATTGCCTACTCAAGCATCCACATTAGTGCCTTTTCAAGCATCTAAGCCAGTTACCTTAAGAAAGTGACTCAAAAATCAAAGAAGTTGCCAGTTAGAAGGCCAGCTACCCGTTTCATACTACCTGGTCTTACAACAAGATTGAATGCAGCCAGAATAGTTGTTGGCCCAACAACAAGAAGGACAACTCCTACCAAGAGAGCCACCCCAAGCTGGAAAATCTAGTTATATTGTAGCAATCTTAAATTGTGGGGTCTTTTGTGTTTCTTTTATGTTATGAACATTTTAGCACTCTTAAGAAAATAAGTTAATTATGCATTTTGAATCTGATGTAAGATCTTTTTGGACAACTACTGTTGCTATTAAGCAATTGTGTTATGTAAGATCTTTTTTGACAACTTATGTTGGTGTTAAGCAACAGTGTTAATTATGCATCTTAAACCTTATGATTGTTGTTGTTATTAAGCTTGAGATGGAAAAATAATGAAAATGTGAAACTCATTATTGAAACACTTAAATCATCCTTTAATTGAAATGGAAAATGATACATCTGTTACAAACTTTTACTACACAAATCCAATGTGTAGCATCTGACCCAAACTATGTTAAACTGGTTTACCTTATTACAACATCCTAACAACAACATCAACTAAAAGAAAACAAAACAATCTCTTCCAATTTTTTTCCAGATTCATGCTCTTCTTCAATTGATTTTGTAATTCTCTAATCTTCTTCTTTAAACACTCCACCTCCATTTTTGCAAACTTAATTTCTTGTTCAAGCCTTCAACCTACTCTTTTGATTCCTCATAAAGTGATCTTTTTCACCCTCAGCATCATCATAGAGCCATTGAAAGTAGCCACATCCAGGTTGTGCTGCACCCTATGTCATTCAAAAATATATTCCAATCGGAACAAACACAACAATGTGAAGGTTGAGAAAACACTTAGAGGGGGGTTGAATAAGTGTTTTTTAAAACTTTATGACGGAACGATAATTAGAACACGATTATTTTTATCCTGGTTCACCTTCTCAATAAGGTTACCTCCAGTCCACCCTCAACAAGGTGATTTGCCTCTCTCAATAGAGGTCATAATCCACTATAATCAGCACCTGATTACACTTGCACGACCAACTTTCGTGACTCACAAGGACTTAGTTACCACGTAACTTCAGTTGATAGTGTATAGATTTGCTTCTAGAAAGTTGTAATCACCAATGTGATATTTCACTAATATTAAGTACAGAATAATGAACTCAGAATATGAATAAGAGAGTCTGGCTTCTGAGAGTTTTTTCTTCACACTTGATGATTTATCAGAGTTGCAGCGTTCTTGTGTGTTCTTTCTTGTTTCTTTCTATTTTGCTTGTTGTGTCTTATGTTTCTTCAAACGATCATGAGTATATATATAACTTCAGAATTTTTGACCGTTATCTCCAAAGCTTTGTTGAGTTCATTCAGCATTAAATGGTTTACGTGTTGTCTTTGCTTTTGCTTTCTCCAAGAAATTTCATGTGGATAGCTTCTTCAATCAACCTTGGAAATTACGCTTTTGGAGTGTTGCATCCGTTTTGCTAATGATTATGTCTTCAACGGTTTAATTTGAATCAATCAATATAAACTTCTGTTCAGTCTTGTTCTTCAACTTCTGTTGTGAATATGTCTTCAGCGTGCGGTATCAGAAGTTGCTTTTCTGCGGTGTTAACTTGAATCATTCCTTATAATCTTCTGTTCAGCTTTGTTCTTCAACTTCTGTTGTAGATATGTTTGCATCGTGCGGTATCAGAAGTTTCACTAGCTTTAAGTTCTGATTCTTCAAGTTCTGATTGCTGGTACTGGTACATCTTCTGAAATTAGAAACATATTATTAGAGTACCATGTTTTCTTTATACACAATTTGTTTGCTTGTTATCATCAAAACACTAAAATATAATTAGAACCAAACTATGTTCTAACAATATCCCCCTTTTTGATGATGACAAAACATTTACGTTCTAAAGCAGAATTTTGTATAAGAAAATTTATCTCCCCTTGAGATGTATAATCACCCCCTGAAATAAATATTTAAATAGAAATGTGTTGGATAACTTCCCTGAAATTTCTTCTTGACATTATCTTTCAGAAGATTGATGAATGTGGCTTAGTATACACGCATCTTCTCAGAAGTTCTAAAAATATTCCTGCATTCCTTTTA
Organism: Vicia villosa; assembly: GCF_029867415.1. NCBI lineage: Eukaryota > Viridiplantae > Streptophyta > Magnoliopsida > Fabales > Fabaceae > Vicia > Vicia villosa. The sequence continues at coordinate 80,213,690 of NC_081185.1, forward strand.
ACAGAACCTTCTTGGAGCACAAGTTAAAAAGATTTTGTCTCTGATTTGTAGACCTTAACTTGTTCTGTTACTTAAAAAAATTTTTTGGAGATATATATAATTTTCTTTTTACACATATGATTCTCCCCCTTTTTGTCATAATCAAAAAGAAGTGATGCTTAATAAAAATGTATGAGTTTAGTCAGGTAGGACCATTATAGGCATCAAATTGTCATGTTATCCCAAACAATAAGCAGGTGATAAAGAGAAAAATATTCATTAGTTAGAAAAACATGACAGAATACAGACTCAAAACACATAGACTCCTAGTAGATGGGTTCATAATATCCTCCATGAAAGAAGAAACGGTCACATCGCTCTACATGCAGTGCTTCCCTTTTGTTTGGAAGTTTTGACGTACGGAGAGTGTTCACGATTCCTGCAGATTTAAAACATGCTGACAGAACTTGTCCATAGGGAATGAAGAATTCTTGTCCACATTTGAAGGCTATTAGAGACTCTCTAATGTGTCCAAAGATAATCGCAGCAAGATTTATCGGTTTACCTGATTCCAGGCGATTGATCAGGAACCTGTCTTTGGCACACAGGAGTTTATGAAATTTTCCTCTAGGGATGATATTTGAAAGAATCATCTTGAACCAGACTTGTTTGGATGAGGAGAGGTAGTAGGGATTGTTTTTTATATGACGAGCGAGTCTGCTCAAATCGTTTGGAATGACAAATGCATTGGTATAGTCGAAGACTGAGAGACATGCAGCATCATGCCTGAATGGACAACCAATGACTTCAGCAATGGATGCTTCAGAAATAGTGAAGAGAGTTCCATAAATGGAGGAGGTGATACTGAGGGATGTTTGGGACGACATGATAGAAGGAAGTATTGATGAGAGAACAGAAAACTGATTAACCGAGCATTGGACGCATTGACCCAGAAGTTTTTGACAAGATTTGGAAGGACATAACCGTTTAGGATAGAAATGTAGGATTCCCATCCTTGCTTATGGCAGAGGTTTATGTAGTAGTTATCTCTTTTAGCTAGCCATAGATTTTGTTCTTTGATGATAGTGAGGGATGTTTGGGACGACATGATAGAAGGAAGTATTGATGAGAGAACAGAAAACTGATACTAATTGAATGAATGGATGTTAGAAAAGGAAGGCTTTTTATAGAGGTTGATGAGAAGAGAAAACGTTTGGACTAGGTAATCAATGTATGACCTCGCATGCATTATGGAATGAATAGAAGGAGAGAAATATTGCAATGACCAAGGAAATAGTAGTGTTATGATTGAAAACAGGTTAGGGATAACGTAGAGAATTAATGCAACAGTTACCAAGACTTATTACTCATTTTGCTTTACACGTGCGCCCTTTCAGATTTTGAACATGTGCTCAACAATCTCAGGTTTACATGAATTTTTCAGTTTTATATGCTAAACTTCTGATTCATCTTAGAAAACAAACTTTTGATCCAAGGGGTCGGATATTTCTAGATGATAACTTTGTAGATAGTTCAACTTGCACTTCAGAATTTAACAATGATTTTATTCAGGACACAAATCCATACTAATGTTCTTTAGAATGAACTTGAATCTATCTTCAGAAAGAGGTTTTGTAAAAATATCAGCCCATTGATGGTCTGTATCAGTAAAGTTTAAGCTTAATATCCCTTTCTGAATATAGTCTCTGATAAAATGATGCTTAATTTCTATGTGTTTAGCTTTTGAGTGAAGAATAGGATTTTTGGAAAGGCATATCGCAGAAGTGTTATCACAGAAAATGGGAATCTTACGCTCATAGATGTGATAATCTTCTAACTGACTCTTCATCCAAAGCATTTGAGTGCTACATCCTGCAGCAACAACATATTCTGCTTTTGTAGTTGATAAAGCAATGGTGGCTTGCTTTTTGCTATACCAAGATATCAAGTTATTTCCTAGAAACTGACAGCATCCAGATGTACTTTTACGTTCAATTCAATCTCCAACAAAATCAGCATCACAATAACCTACTAAGTTAAACTCTTTGGATTTTCTATAACATAATCCAACATTAGTAGTACCTTTCAAATACCTTAGAATTCTCTTGACAGCAGTCAAGTGTGATTCTTTAGGATCTTATTGGAATCTTGCACATAAACACACACTAAACAGGATATTAGGTCTAGATGCAGTTAGGTAGAGCAATGATCCAATCATACCTCTGTAGAGCTTCTGATCTACCTTCTTACTAACCTCATCTTTGCCTAAAATAAAAGTAGGATGCATTGGGGTTTTTGCTTCTTTACTTTCTGATAATTTGAATTTCTTCAGAAGTTCTTTGACATATTTTTCTTGATGAATGTAAGTGCCTTTAGAAGTTTGGTTTATTTGAATTCCCAGGAAGAATTTCAACTCACCCATCATGCTCATTTCAAATTCTTCCTGCATAGACTTAGCAATTTCTTTTCTAAGAGAGATATTAGAAGTTCCAAAGATAATATCATCCACATATATTTGACAGATTAAGATATCATTTTTGAATGATTTTCGAAAGAGTGTTGTATCAACTTTCCTCTTGTGAAGCCTTTCTCTAGGAGAAATGAACTAAGTCGTTCATACCAAGCTCTGGGAGCTTGTTTTAAACCATATAAATATTTATTTAATTTGAAAACATGTTCAGGATAAATGGGATCTTCAAAACTATGGGGTTGATGAACATACACTTCTTCTTCGATGTAACCATTTAAAAATGCACTTTTAACATCCATTTGATAAAGAGTTATGTTAAATTGAGCAGCATAAGCAAATAATAATCTAATTGACTCTAACCTGGCGACTGGAGCAAAGGTTTCATTATAGTCAATGCCTTCTTGCTGACTATACCCTTGAGCAACCAGTCGTGCCTTGTTTCTGATGACTTCTCCTTGCTCATTCATTTTGTTTCTGAATACCCACTTTGTTCCGATAATGTTGAATCCTTTAGGTCTCGGAACTAGATCCCATACATCATTCCTGGTGAATTGGTTTAGCTCTTCTTGCATCGCAATGATCCAATCTGTGTCTTGAAGTGCTTCATCTACTGATGTTGGCTCTATCATTGATACCAATCCAAATAATGAATTTTCATTATTTCTTAGGTATGCTCTAGTTCTGATAGGATCATCTTTCTTGCCCAGGATAACATCTTCTGAATGATGTGTAGTTAGTCTTGGAAATCTTTTCTGTGAGTTTTCTTCATAAGTTCTCATGTTCTCCATGGATGATGTGGTTTTTGATATTTATTTGTCTTTGGAGTCATCAAGAATCAAGGGTTGTTCTTCTGTATCTGCAAGATTTTCAATCTACTTTGGCTTTTGATAGCCAAGCTTATCATTAAATCTGATATTGATTAATTCTTCAACTATTAATGTCTCTGTGTTATATACTCTGTAGCCTTTTGAGCGTTTAGAATATCCAATCAGAAAACACTTTTGAGCCTTAGAATCAAACTTGTTCAGATGTTCTTTAGTGTTAAGAATTATTAGAAAGAGAAAAGATAGATGAACTTTTGTATTTCAGTTACAACTCTTTGTTGTAGATCTGGAAAGTTAGTTACAAATGGTGCACAACTTGCTTTATATAGAGTCAAGCTGTGACCTGCTGTAGCAGGTAGTCCTAGTTACAACTGCCAGGTGTCAGTCTAAACTGACTGGCTTGCTTTTACAAACCTATGCTATTGAATACTCTAATACCCCCCCCCACAAACTCATGGGGAGCTAGCAACCCTGAGTTTGTGTCTAAATTCCAGAAATTTAGGAGAGGAGAGAGGTTTTGTAAGGACATCTGCAATTTGATCTACTCCTGGAATGTGAGCAACAGAGATCTTCTTGGCCAGCACTTTCTCCGTGACAAAGAAAAGGTCAATTTCCATGTGTTTGGTACGAGTGTGCATGATAGGGTTGTGAGCCAGTAGGACAGCTGACTGATTATCACACAAGACAACAGGTTGTAGAGTGGAGATACCAAGCTCAGTGAACAAGGTTTGCAGCCATAGTAAATCAGCAGTAGCTTGGGCAAGGCTCCTATACTCAGCTTCAGTGCTAGATCTAGCAACCACTGGCTGTTTCTTGGACCACCATGAGATCAAATTATTGCCAAAGTAAATAGCAGCACCTGAGGTGCTCCTTCTATCATCTGGATCTGAAGCCCAATCTGCATCACAAAAGACTCTAATGGAGGGCAGCTGAGTGGAAGGTAGAGCAGACAGTTGTAAACCAAAGTTGAGGGTACCCTTGAGATATCTGAGGATTCTTTTCACTGCAACCCAATGAGCCTCAAGTGGGTGAGCCATAAACTGACAAACTTTGTTGACAGAATAAGCTATGTCAGGTCTGGTAATGGTGGCATATTGGAGGGCCCCTACAACAGACCTGTACATGAAGGGATCCTGAAGAGCAGAGGAACCAGCCTTAGTGAGTTTGCAGGAGATTTGCATAGGAGAGTTAACAGGACTGCAATCAGTCATTTTGGTTTTGTGTAGCAAGTCCCTGATGTATTTGGCCTGTGTGAGGAGCATGGAGCCATTAGAAGCATGTTTGACCTCTATGCCTAGAAAATAATCCAAGGCACCAAGATGTTTGAGAGAGAAGGAGGAATTGAGCTTGGTGATGACATCTTGAAGCAAATATGAGTTGCTGCCAGTGATGATAATATCATCAACATATACCAAGAGATAAATAGTATCCTTGTGAGACTTAAAGACAAAGAGAGAAGGGTCACACTTGCTAGGTTTGAAGTGAAGCTGAAGCAAGGCTTGTTGCAATCTCTCAAACCATTGTCTAGGGGCCTGTTTGAGACCATAGAGGGCCTTGTGCAGCTTGCAAACTAGAGAAGAGTCAGACTGAACAAAACCAGAGGGCTGTTCCATGTAAACCTCTTCAGTAAGAAGACCATTCAGAAATGCATTGTTGACATCCAATTGCTGAATGGACCAATTCCTTGATAAAGCCACAGTGAGAATGAGTCTAATGGTGATGGGTTTGACCACAGGGGAGAATGTTTCATTGTAATCAAACCCCTGCTTCTGGTGAAATCCCTTGGCCACAAGGCGTGCCTTATATCTGTTAACTGTCCCATCAGGATTCTCCTTGATCCTGAACACCCATTTACACCCAATAGGTTGTCTGTTGGGAGGTAGAGGTACCAGGGACCAGGTCTTGTTTTTGCATAAGGCATCATATTCAGCCTGCATTGCACACTTCCACTTGTCATCAGCAAGGGCCTGTTTAACTGTTTTGGGCTTAGACTGTGTGAGCAACAGAGAAGGTTGAAGTCTTGGTTGTACAAAGCCTGATTTGGCTCTAGTAATCATCTGATGATGATTAGTTGGCTTTTGCACAACAGGGACAGCATTGAGAGGGATAGAAGGAGAAGAATCAGCACCTGTAGACATAGAAGGAGAGGATGCTGAAGTAGCAGTAGGGGAAGTAGAGGGTAGAGGAGTGGACAGGTCATTAGAGGGTGACAGGTTATTTGTAGGTTGAGGTGAGGGAATAGATGTATCTGTGGAAGAAGAAGAATTAGAGGATTTTGAGGAAGAGAAGGGTACAGCTGTAATAGGATTAGGCATGGGTAAGGGAGAGGCTGCACTAGGAGGCAGCAGATGGTGCAGAGAAGAAATAGAGGAAGATTTAGGTGTAGATGATGTAGAAGAGTTGGGAGGGTTAGGGAAGAGTTCCAGAAAAGGAAACCTGGACTCATTAAACAGGACATCCTTGGATATGTATAACTTTCCAGTAGGAGACAAGCATTTATACCCTTTGTGTGAAGCTGAATACCCCAAGAAAAGGCACTCATGAGACCTGAACTCTAGCTTGTGGGCATTGTATGGTCTGAGAAGAGGGAAGCAGGCACAACCAAACACCTTCAGAAACTTATAATCAGGAGAGAACTTGAATAATAGTGTGTAAGGTACCTGAAACTTAACAGATGAAGAGGGAAGTCTGTTAATGAGATAAACAACAGTACAAAAGGCAAAGTCCCAGTAAGAAATAGGCAGAGAAGCATGACTCAGCAGGGTTAGACCCAAGTCAACAATATGTCTATGCTTCCTCTCCACCACTCCATTTTGATGGTGTGTATGAGGACAAATAATTTTGTGTTGTATACCAAGTTCAGCAAGAAACTTGGAGAAAGGTCTGAATTCTCCACCCCAATCAGACTGAATAGCCTTGATGGGGAAGCCAAGCTGCAATTCAACAAATGCCTTAAACTGTTTAAAGACACTAAGGGCTTCAGCTTTGGTCTTAAGCAGATAGAGCCAAGTAAATTTGGAAAAGGCATCTACAAATGAGATATAGTATTTGAAACCTTGAGTGGAAGATTGGGGTGAAGGACCCCAAAGATCACAATATAAAAGTTCAAGAGGAGACTTATAGACAGTATGGGAAAGAGGAGAATGTAGTTTGTGAGCTTTGCCAACACAACAAGCAGTACAAAAGAAATCATGCATTTTATTATGAATAGGAATATTACAATTCTGCAATACAAGTTTAAGAGTATTGACATTGGGATGGCCTAATCTTAGGTGCCATATATTGGACAAAGAAGAAGATACAGCAGTAGCATTAATGCTAGGTACAATATTATTAGAACTAACTAAAGACTTAGCAGACTTGGAAACAGCAAGAGGAGGAAATTCATATAAGCCATCTGAGCCAACTTTGCCAACAAGAAGAACATCATTGGACACCTGAGATTTGACAAGGCAAGAGTCAGCAGTAAAGAGAAAATAAACATGATTATCTTTGCAGAATTGGCTAACACTGATTAAGTTTTTAGTAATTGAAGGCACATGTAAAAGATGATTGGGAGAGAGAGATGTGTGGGGTTGACAAGTAGAGAAAAAGGTACTAGAACCAGTGGAGGAAATTGGCAGACCTTGACCATTTCCTACAAAGATTTGGTCATGTCCCTCTGATCGGAAAAATAGCAAGTGTACTATTTTTACGAAGTAGTAATAAAAGGTTAAAAACCAAGTATCGATCTCGAGGACTGCGTTTGAATATAAGTTTTATAATTATTCAATTAAATAAAAAGTCAACGGGTGTTTTTGATTGAGTTATAATTTCTAAATTTAAAATAAAAATAGCAGAAAGTAAATTTAAGCCTTTTTCACTGATATGAGTAAATGCCAAGGTAAGGTGTGTAATTTGCTCTGTAATAACCCTGAATTCTTATTTGAGATCTCTTCAACAAGTTCATGATATTCAATTACTAAATCTTTAGAGTGTTTGCCCCTAAATCCTTATTGGGCAAACCTTTGGTTTTTCATCTATAAACCTAAGTCCTTAGAGCTAACAGATAAAACCAAGCTTGTTTTCTATCAAGAATTCTTAGTGACCATAGGGTATCCCTAGTCCTAGGTGATATCTACTATGGTTCAATTGAATACAAACCCTAACAATTGCGAGCCGACAAATTGTTAATCACAGAACAATCTTTATTGGTCCGATAAAGAAGGCATTAAAAACAGTATAAAATTGAATTGAATAACATAAACATGAAGTCGATCAAATCAGAATATCAAAAGTTATTACAAACCAAATCAGGGACACCCCCTAGCATTGGGGGGTTTAGCTACTCATATTGTTCAAAAGAAATTCAAAAGTATCAAAGTTAAACATTACAGATAATTGGAGAATTTGTGATCTTCAATTGCTCTTGCTCATGAATGATCTTCCTTCTCCAATAATCTCATACGTTGCTCTGCTTCAGACTCAATTCCTTTGGTTGTGTAAAAGATACCCCTTCTCTTCTCCATCCTTCACTATATATTGCAAACCCTTCTTTTTAAGTCGGAATGTACCAAAACGCCCTTCTGGATCTCTTTTTGAGTAAAAAGCATAAAAACATGAAAATCAGCGTAGCAAGCCAACACGGGTCGTGTTGGGCAACACGGGTGCCCGTGTTGGTCCTCTGGCTCCTCTAAAAATAATTCTTGCACTCAGTAGCAGCAACACGGGTCGTGTTAGGCAACACGGGTGCCCGTGTTGCACCACTGCTTTTCCACTTTTCCTTCTTGCTTACACTCCCAGCAACACGGGTCGTGTTACTCAACACGGGCGCCCGTGTTGCACCACTGATTTTATCCTTTCTTCTTTGTCTTGCGCTCTACCTCCGACATTTCTTGCACTGGGTCGAGTGAAGAATCTCCTAGATCTGAAATACCATTAAACAACCAAACCAACGCATAAAATGGGAAAATAAACTCGAAAACTAACAAACGGATAAAACTTGCAAAAACAAACCAACTTACTTAAACAGCTTAAAAAGACTATACTATGACATTAAGCAGTGCAAAATACCTGGATTATCATCAGGAAAGTGACAAAGACATAGTGAGAATCGTGACCGATCACAACCCCAAACTTATTTCATTGCTTGTCCTCAAGCGATGCTCGATAAACAAGTAAGGCCCCCCCAACTTATTCACAGATACCTTACCACAGTACTGCTGAGATTTTTCGCACTTCCCTTTTCTTGAACTTTCAATGATTTCCTTCTTCCCCAAATATAGTGACTCCGTTATACTTCCACATTGCGGTGTCTCTTTACCTGTAAGCTTATTCACACTCTCACCAAAACTCTCAGGTTAAAGTGTTTGCACTCAATGATCAAGGCATGCACAGTCAACTCATAGATTTGTATAACATTCATCTTCATCTCATGCGCACACGACACACTTTTAGAGGTCTTTTAAGGTTGTAACGGGGCTAAGGGACAAGGTGGGATGAACAAACAAACGGGAGAACTAGAGGTTTTTGGCTTAGAATCAGAGTTATTATCTCGCTCACTGTGTTAGTATGAAGTTCACAATCACAAATGTCGGACACCGTTTCTTAAGATCTTTGACTGACTACGCATATCTTAATTTGAATATCTCTTTTCTTGCGCATCGTTATTCTCAGATCAGTTTCTTCTATAGATAAGTGCTCCCTTTTTGTAATTTTTCATTTCTTTTTCTCTCTTTTTTTTTCTTTTTTTTTGGTTCTTATGTACTTATCTATTCTTCTCATTTCGGTGTACCGACCCCAAACTTAAATTGTTTCACAGCTTGCAACAATAACAACTCTTATCTAAGCAGGGTAAGGAAGTGTTTGGGTTATGGGTTAATTCATGCATGTATTAAACAAACAAAAGGCTATATGCCTCAAACGGGGTTAACAAGGGATAACGTGAAAAGGTTGGCTTGAAAGGCTCAGGTGTAAAACAAACAAGTGCCTCAGTGTGTAAACATGTGCATTAGAAATTTTAACAAAAACTTACACAAATCAAGAGTGACGATGGCATACCTGACAACTCTCATGATGATTTTGTATTTGGCTTTTTATGATCCTCACCATGTTTGGTCAAGCTCACAGGGTCTGAAGACAATTCTTGCTTGGTACACTTTATCACCTCTCCGAGTCTGCAAGTCTATCATTGGGTCCAATTCTTGAAAGTGCGTTCGATCATTGAAATCTACAGTACCAACCTTTTGGGGGTTCCTTTCACCATTGCAAGGTGCGATTCGGTTCACTATCTCAAATTCTCACCACTTTTCCTGCTAACAATTTCAGCATCCTGCACTGACATGCCATAGCTACACACAAACTATCAAAAATACTGACAAATTCAAAAGAGATACGATATCAAAATGAAAATGAAAAGAAAATACTGAAAGCGATAAAAGAACTCCTCCCACACCTGAACGAAACATTGTCCGCAATGTTTTTGCACAAGCATGAGAGGTACATACCGGACCTACTGAGGAGGGGGTGGAAATTGCAACATCAAACGTTGCATCATCTCGTGCATATCAGTGATCATTTTTCCTTGACGGGTCTGCTCTTCTCCCTGCCTTGTTTGCTCAGTTCGCAGGTGCCCAATTTCAGATTGGACCCATTCCCATTGATTCGGAGCCATAGAAGAGGATCCTGAACCATAGGTATCAAAATGAGATGGCTCCTGTGGAAACTGATGGTGAGTCGGGTCCTCGCCGTCTCCTTGATTACCTGCATCAAAATCAACATCTTGGTCGTCTCCTTCCGGAGCGACATTAGTGTAAAGCCAGTTAGCACGATTAGACGAGCTGGCTTTTGCCGGGTCAGGTAATTCAAACAAGAAACGACTTCTGCTTGTCAACCAATAGCCACCATTAGAAATAGTAATCATGGATTGATGAATAAGAGATTCCATATCAATCTTAGTTTTACCTGCAATAGGAGTGTCAGTGTCCAATAATTCTTTGTAACTAAAATGAACCGCAATTTGGGTGATGAGACCACCCACAGAAATTCCTCCCGACGAGGCACGACCTACCTTGCCTAAAAAATCAGCCACGAAAGCGGCGGCATTAAGCACATCATGATGAAGCATTGCATAGAGGAAAAAGAGTTCCCTCATGGTCGCAACGCCATGACTATCACCCCGGCCAAATACAGTGTATGCAAGGCCCTTCTGGGCATAGCGAATACATGGATTCTGAATCCATGAGGACTTAGCACTCGCGGCGACATACGCCTCCAATCCTGTGATATCGCCCCAAAATTGTTGTCCCGGGAATTCATCCGGAACAGCCCCTGGTCCATAGATGGGCAATTTGAGGATACCCCCTAACTCCTCTACTGTTAACTCATGAGCTTGGTTAAACAAGCGGAACTTAAGAGTACCAAAGAAGTACTTAATAGCCCCGTTCCACTTTCTTTCTAAATGAAACTCTATGGTGCTTAGAAACTCAAGAGTGAGGCGTTCATAGGATGGTGCCTCCATATACATAAATTCCAGCATACCCACAGAATGAAATAGCCTATCAATATCGATTTTAATGCCTAGGGTATTCATAGTGTTTTCACAGATATACCTTGTGGGGATGAGCTTCCGCTTGACATGGTTCAAATATCTTTGGTGATGCTTAGGGTCCTCAAAGAGAATGTCATGCGGGTTGGATTGGCGGACCGGCCTTTTGCGAGTGCCTGCAGATTCGGCAACTTGCTTACCCGTGTTGGTTCTTTTCTTTGGTGGCATGATGAGTACCTACAAGAAAGAGAGCAAACAAAAATACAAAACGAAAAATTTAAGAATTAGAAGAAAAAGTCACCGTAGGGTTGAAGAGCGTGAGGAGTGGAACGACTTTTGTGAAGGCGGATAGGGGTTTTGAGTAGTGTAGAGGGAGAAATTGGAAGCTTTAGTGATGGGGGTTAATGGAGTTTTAGGTTTTTGTAAGGGAGAGAGAGGTTGAAGAAGAGGGTTTATGAGAAAAAGGAAGAATAAAATAAAAAGAAAATAGGGATATAAGGAGAGAGAGTGATTCTGATTGGATAGAAGAGTGGTGGAATGGGTGGGGTCCATGGGCCCATTTAAAAAAATTTGAAAAAAAATTCACGCACAGGCAACACGGCCCGTGTTGCGCAACACGGCCACCCGTGTTGCCTCACTGTTTTTTTTTTTTTTTTAAAATTCTTCCTCCCAGTAGACGCAACACGGCCCGGGTTGTGTAACACGGCCACCCGTGTTGCTCCACTGTTTTCACTCTTTCTCCTCTTTTTTTTTTCGCCTGGGGCAACACGGCCCGTGTTCCACAACACGGCCACCCGTGTTGCACCCCTGGTTCCACTTCACAAAAAAAAAAAATTTTCTCCTTCATTTTTCCTTGTTTTTCCTCACTTTGTGACCACCACTAGGATCAGCTTTTCCTGAAACATTAAAAAGAAACAAAACACATATAAAATAAAACAACGAGAATACGTTAGGAAAATCCGTGGGTTGCCTCCCACGAAGCGCTTCGTTTAACGTCGCTTGGCTCGACGATCGTTCATCTTATCCTGTAAGACTAACACTGTGAATCAGACCACTTTCTTGTCCTTGATAATACGGCTTCACACGCTGTCCATTCACTTTAAATGTATCCCCGTTTGTTTGATTTTTTAATTCTATTGCTCCATGAGGGAATACTTTGTGAATTAGGAATGGTCCTGACCATCGTGACTTTAACTTTCCGGGGAATAGCTTCAACCGGGAGTTAAACAGCAATACCAATTGACCTTCTCGCAGTTCCTTTTTCTGAATCCTCTGATCATGCCATTTCTTTGTTTGTTCCTTGTATGTTTTGGCATTCTCGTATGCTTGATTTCGAAACTCTTCCAACTCATGAAGTTGAGTTGTTCGAGCTCCACCGGCTTTCAGGAGATCACAATTTAGGAGTTTGGCGGCCCAAAACGATTTGTGCTCGAGTTCGAGTGGAAGGTGACATGCCTTCCCATACACCAATTGATATGGAGACATACCTATAGGAGTCTTGTAAGCTGTTCTGTATGCCCAGAGAGCGTCATCTAACTTGGTCGACCAGTCTTTGCGAGAGGCACTAACAGTTTTTTCCAGAATTTGTTTTATTTGCGTGTTAGAAACCTCGACTTGCCCACTTGTTTGAGGATGATATGGGGTGGCGATCTTGTGTTTCACATTGTATTTTTTCAACAAATTCTCCATTAGTTTATTTAAGAAGTGAGTACCTTCATCACTGATTAGTGCTCTGGGTACTCCAAACCTAGAGAAGATGTTATGCTTGAGAAAAGTCACCACCACTTTCGCATCATTGGTGGGTAAGGCTACAGCTTCCACCCATTTTGATACGTAGTCAACTGCCACCAAGATGTAATTCTTCCCGAAGGATGGTGGGAACGGTCCCATAAAATCAATCCCCCATAAGTCGAACAGTTCCACTTCCAACATAGCATTCTGAGGCATCTGATTTCGCTTTGAGATGTTACCTGTTCTTTGACATCTGTCACATTCTCGAACAACATGGTGAGCATCCTTGAATAAGGTCGGCCAGTATAACCCAGATTGTAAGACTTTCGCAGCAGTTCTATCTCCACTAAAGTGTCCCCCGTAGTCTGAGTCATGGCATGCTTTTAGTACATCCCGTTGTTCCTCCTCTGGTACGCACCGTCTGACCAACCCATCTATCCCTTTCTTGTATAGGAAGGGGTCATCCCATAAGTAGAACCTGCAATCATGTAGAAACTTTTTCTTGCGGTTAGAATCAAAATCTTCTGGAATTACCCCACCTACCAGATAATTTGCATAATCGGCAAACCAAGGTGCACCAACAACAGCAAGGATATGTTCATCTGCGAATTCATCCTTTATTGGACGTTTTTCCTCTGTTTCCTCGATAGGTGACATTCGAGAAAGATGGTCTGCGACTGTGTTTTCACACCCTTTTTTATCACGAATCTCCACATCGAACTCCTGAAGGAGTAAGATCCATCTCAGAAGCCTTGGCTTTGAATCCTGTTTGGCAAAAAGATACTTCAAAGCAGCATGGTCAGTGTAAACAATAACTTTGGAACCCAACAGATATTGCCTGAATTTATCAAAGGCATAAACAATAGCTAGCAACTTTTTTTCAGTTGTTGCGTAATTTATCTGTGCAGGGTTTAAAACATGACTAGCGTAGTAAATAACATGCAACAATTTGTCCCTACGCTGTCCTAGAACTGCCCCTACTGCAATGTCACTTGCATCACACATGATCTCGAAAGGAAGAGACCAATCTGGGGCTACAACAATTGGTGCCGAAACTAATTTTTTCTTAATTGTTTCAAATGCTACGGCACAATCATTATCAAAGTTAAAGGCTCTATCCTTAACCAATAGAGTAGTTAAGGGTTTGGCTATTTTAGAAAAGTCTCTTATGAACCGGCGGTAGAAACCCGCATGCCCTAAGAAACTTCAAATACCTTTCTCATTCATTGGTGGTGGCAGCCTTGATATGACTTCTATTTTTGCTTGGTCAACTTCTATTCCCTTGTGGGAAATTTTGTGACCCAAAACTATACCTTCACACACCATGAAGTGACACTTCTCCCAGTTGAGGATCAAGTTTGTCTGTTGACATCTGTCTAACACAAGAGCAAGATTATTTAAACAATTATCAAAAGACTTACCAAACACTGAGAAGTCGTCCATGAATACTTCCATATGCTTTTCAAGCATATCCTCAAAGATGGCTTGCATACATCTCTGAAAAGTAGCTGGAGCATTACATAACCCGAATGGCATCCTTCTATAGGCAAAAATACCAAACGGGCAAGTGAAAGCCGTCTTTTCTTGATCTTCTGGTGCGACCGCTATTTGATTATATCCCGAATAACCATCGAGGAAACAATAGTAATCATGACCTGCTAACCTCTCCAGCATTTGGTCTATGAAAGGTAACGGGAAGTGGTCTTTTCTTGTCGCCAAATTTAGCCTTCTGTAATCGATCCAAACTCTCCATCCTGTTACTGTCCTTGTAGGGATTAACTCATTTTTCTCATTTTTTATCACTGTAGTTCCTCCCTTTTTTGGTACTACATGTACAGGACTCACCCAAGCACTATCAGATATAGGATAGATCATTCCCGCATCTAATAGTTTCACCACTTCTTTTCTGACTACTTCCTTCATTACTGGATTCAACCTCCGTTGAGGTTGGACTACCGGTTTGTGATCATCCTCCATGAGAATTTTATGCATGCAAACCGTAGGACTAATACCTTTCAAATCGTCAATCGACCATCCCATGGCCCCTTTGTGCTTTTTCAGAACTTCAACAAGTTTGCTCTCTTGGATAACTTCAAGGTGTGAACTTATGATAGCCGGACATTTGTTTTCTGTGTCTAGGAAGACATATTTGAGGTTCTCCGGTAGTTGTTTCAATTCAGCCTCCTTCTTTGGTTCATCTTTCTTTTCCTCTACTAATGGTTGCCTTAAATCCTCCCACCGATTTTGTCGAGAACTTTTAAAGAAAGGTTTTGCCTCCATCATATTCAACACTTCTATCTCTTCTTCGTCACCCTCTTCAGTTTCGTTGAAAATTGATAAACTCAACACTCTTTCTAAAGGTAATTGTTGTGACTTCAAAGCATTCTCATTGTGAACAATTTGATCAATCACCTCAATATGTTGACTAGTAGCAACATCATCCTTGTATTTCATGGTGTTTCGCACATCAATTTTTAACTCTTCATCATACACCTTCAAGGTCATCGTGCCCTCTTCTATGTCTATCAAACATCTCCCGGTCTCTAAGAATGGTCTCCCCAAAATGATCGGGATTTATTCATCTTCTGGCATCTCTAAAATTACAAAATCTACTGGAAACACAAACTTGTCTATTTTTACAAGCACATCTTCTACTATCCCGTACGGTCTTTTTACGGAATGATCGGCAAATTGGAGTGTCATTCTTGTATCTTGAACTTTACCAATTCCCAATCTCCTGTAGATGGACAGTGGCATAAGGCTAACACTTGCTCCTAAGTTAATAAGAGCCTTTTTAAATGATCTATCCCCAATAGTACAAGGAATAGTTACAGAGCCTCGGTCTTTCTTCTTCACCGGAATCTTCATACCCTGCAAAATAGCACTACAAGTTTCAGTTAGAATAATCGGATCACAATCGGTTGTCCTTTTCTTGGAGATTATATCTTTCATGAACTTGGCATAGGTAGGCATTTGTTCTAACGCCTCCAGGAATGGTATGTTCAACTCAAGTTTCTTAAACATTTCCAAGAATTTTTGAAAGTTTTTCTCGTGCTGTCCTTTCTTCTTATTTCTTGTTGGAAAGGGTAATTTGATTTCCGGTTTTTGTTCACTAGTCTTCCCTTTAGTTGTTGGTTCCAACACACCCAAGTCTTCCACTTGTGCTTCATTCTCTTTTATTTCTACATCTACTTCAAGCAATGGTTCTTCTTCTTCAGCGTTCTCCTCCACAACTTCCTTCGCTTTTCCACTTCTTGTTACTATAGCACTCACATTATTGTGATCTTTGGGATTCGTAACTGTGGTACTAGGTAGAGCACCCTGTTGTTGAGGATTTGCCAATTGTTGTGCTATTTGACTCATCTGAATTTCAAGGTTTTTAATTGAAGCTCCAGTATTCCGAAAATTACTTCTTGTTTCTTCTTGAAATTGAGAGCCTTGAGCAGCCATTTTTTCAATGGCGATCTCCCAATCTGCTTTTCTTGGCCCTTGTTGTTGGAATTGTTGTTGAGCTTGTTGATAAGGTTGTTGATACGGTTGTTGTTGCGGTGATCGATACTGCTGTTGTTGTTGTGGCTGATTTTGATAAGGAATCACCCCTTGTTTTGGAACATTCCCTTGTTGATCCTTTCAGGAGAAATTTGGATGATTCTTCCACCCTGGATTGTAAGTATTAGAGTAAGGGTTGTTCTGCTTCAAAAAATTGATTTCTTCCACCTGCTGAGCTGTGACCACACAATGTACGGCAAAGTGAGGTCCCCCACATATTTCACAATTCACTGCTTGAGTCGGTTGTGCAGGTTGAATTTGAGCCACCGTTTGTTTTTCAAGAGCCATTTGTTTTAATCTGCGCTCAACTTCAGCTGCGATCTGCTCTTCCATCTTAACAACTTGATTCGTCAACTTCAAATCAACTAACCCTTCTGGTTGATTTACACTGCGGTCATACAGCTCTAAGTGTTCGTTTGCTGCAATAGCATCAATGATCTTCTTTATCTCAGTGGCTGTTTTAAAATTTGTTGAACCACCAGCAGCTGTGTCAATTAATTGTTTAGTCTTAATCTTAACACCATTCACAAAATTCTGCATTTGCTCGGTTGCATCCATGTTATGAGTAGGACATGCAACCAACAACCGCTTGAATCTTTTATACGCATCTCCAAGTGATTCTCCCTCCTTCTGTTTGAAATTAACTATATCATATCTCTTGCGGATATACACAGAAGCTGGAAAATATTCATTCAGAAATGTTGTCTCCATTTGTTGCCAAGTTGTGATACTTCCAGCAGGTAAAGAGTAAAACCACTCTTCAGCATCGTCTGACAGTGTAAATGGAAACATCACCAATTTCTTGGCCTCTTCAGAATGCCCCTCTATCTTTAATGACGTTGTCATAGTAAGAAACCTTTGTAAGTGCTTATTTGCATCTTCATTGATTCTTCTAGAGAACGGTTTCTTTTCGAGTTGTCTTATTGTTGCCGGGTGTAGCTGAAAATGGGCAACATTGACCGGTTGGTTAACAATTGTCATCCGGCCAAGAGGTGCATTTGCTCTTCCATAATCACCTAAAAGCCTTTCCACAGGAGGTGGGTCTTCGGCCATAGCTTCAGGTTCAGAATCTGAATCCTCAGAATGTATTGAATGAGTCTTCTCTGTTTCGGGATCTGAAACTATCAGCGGTTCTTCTTTTGCTTCCAGTTCTCTTTGTTTAGCTTCTCGGCGTCTTGCTCGAAATAATCTTTCTGGTTCTGCGTCAAAAAGAAGTTCAGCTGAGGCCTTACCTCGCATACAAAGATTAGATGAATATTAGTATGAGCAATTCAAATAACAGAAAATAAAATTTTGGTTGCAGAGCAACAAAATTTCAATTGAATTATTATTTAACTTATATTTGGCAGTCCCCGGCAACGGCGCCAAAAACTTGATCGGAAAAATAGCAAGTGTACTATTTTTACGAAGTAGTAATAAAAGGTTAAAAACCAAGTATCGATCTCGAGGACTGCGTTTGAATATAAGTTTTATAATTATTCAATTAAATAAAAAGTCAACGGGTGTTTTTGATTGAGTTATAATTTCTAAATTTAAAATAAAAATAGCAGAAAGTAAATTTAAGCCTTTTTCACTGATATGAGTAAATGCCAAGGTAAGGTGGGTAATTTGCTCTGTAATAACCCTGAATTCTTATTTGAGATCTCTTCAACAAGTTCATGATATTCAATTACTAAATCTTTAGAGTGTTTGCCCCTAAATCCTTATTGGGCAAACCTTTGGTTTTTCATCTATAAAACTAAGTCCTTAGAGCTAACAGATAAAACCAAGCTTGTTTTCTATCAAGAATTCTTAGTGACCATAGGGTATCCCTATTCCTAGGTGATATCTACTATGGTTCAATTGAATACAAACCCTAACAATTGCGAGCCGGCAAATTGTTAATCATAGAACAATCTTTATTGGTCCGATAAAGAAGGCATTAAAAACAGTATAAAATTGAATTGAATAACATAAACATGAAGTCGATCAAATCAGAATATCAAAAGTTATTACAAACCAAATCAGGGACACCCCCCTAGCATTGGGGGGTTTAGCTACTCATATTGTTCAAAAGAAATTCAAAAGTATCAAAGTTAAACATTACAGATAATTGGAGAATTTGTGATCTTCAATTGCTCTTGCTCATGAATGATCTTCCTTCTCCAATAATCTCATACGTTGCTCTGCTTCAGACTCAATTCCTTTGGTTGTGTAAAAGATACCCCTTCTCTTCTCCATCCTTCACTATATATTGCAAACCCTTCTTTTTAAGTCGGAAAGTACCAAAACGCCCTTCTGGATCTCTTTTTGAGTAAAAAGCATAAAAACATGAAAATCAGCGTAGCAAGCCAACACGGGTCGTGTTGGGCAACACGGGTGCCCGTGTTGGTCCTCTGGCTCCTCTAAAAATAATTCTTGCACTCAGTAGCAGCAACACGGGTCGTGTTAGGCAACACGGGTGCCCGTGTTGCACCACTGCTTTTCCACTTTTCCTTCTTGCTTACACTCCCAGCAACACGGGTCGTGTTACTCAACACGGGCGCCCGTGTTGCACCACTGATTTTATCCTTTCTTCTTTGTCTTGCGCTCTACCTCCGACATTTCTTGCACTGGTGTCGAGTGAAGAATCTCCTAGATCTGAAATACCATTAAACAACCAAACCAACGCATAAAATGGGAAAATAAACTCGAAAACTAACAAACGGATAAAACTTGCAAAAACAAACCAACTTACTTAAACAGCTTAAAAAGACTATACTATGACATTAAGCAGTGCAAAATACCTGGATTATCATCAGGAAAGTGACAAAGACATAGTGAGAATCGTGACCGATCACAACCCCAAACTTATTTCATTGCTTGTCCTCAAGCGATGCTCGATAAACAAGTAAGGCCCCCCCAACTTATTCACAGATACCTTACCACAGTACTGCTGAGATTTTTCGCACTTCCCTTTTCTTGAACTTTCAATGATTTCCTTCTTCCCCAAATATAGTGACTCCGTTATACTTCCACATTGCGGTGTCTCTTTACCTGTAAGCTTATTCACACTCTCACCAAAACTCTCAGGTTAAAGTGTTTGCACTCAATGATCAAGGCATGCACAGTCAACTCATAGATTTGTATAACATTTATCTTCATCTCATGCGCACACGACACACTTTTAGAGGTCTTTTAAGGTTGTAACGGGGCTAAGGGACAAGGTGGGATGAACAAACAAACGGGAGAACTAGAGGTTTTTGGCTTAGAATCAGAGTTATTATCTCGCTCACTGTGTTAGTATGAAGTTCACAATCACAAATGTCGGACACCGTTTCTTAAGATCTTTGACTGACTACGCATATCTTACTTTGAATATCTCTTTTCTTGCGCATCGTTATTCTCAGATCAGTTTCTTCTATAGATAAGTGCTCCCTTTTTGTAATTTTTCATTTCTTTTTCTCTCTTTTTTTTTTTCTTTTTTTTTTTTGGTTCTTATGTACTTATCTATTCTTCTGATTTCGGTGTACCGACCCCAAACTTAAATTGTTTCACAGCTTGCAACAATAACAACTCTTATCTAAGCAGGGTAAGGAAGTATTTGGGTTATGGGTTAATTCATGCATGTATTAAACAAACAAAAGGCTATATGGCTCAAACGGGGTTAACAAGGGATAACGTGAAAAGGTTGGCTTGAAAGGCTCAGGTGTAAAACAAACAAGTGCCTCAGTGTGTAAACATGTGCATTAGAAATTTCAACAAAAACTTACACAAATCAAGAGTGACGATGGCATACCTGACAACTCTCATGATGATTTTGTATTTGGCTTTTTATGATCCTCACCATGTTTGGTCAAGCTCACAGGGTCCGAAGACACTTCTTGCTTGGTACACTTTATCACCTCTCCGAGTCTGCAAGTCTATCATTGGGTCCAATTCTTGAAAGTGCGTCCGATCATTGAAATCAACAGTACCAACCTTTTGGGGGTTCCTTTCACCATTGCGAGGTGCGATTCGGTTCACTATCTCAAATTCTCACCACTTTTCCTGCTAACAATTTCAGCATCCTGCACTGACATGCCATAGCTACACACAAACTATCAAAAATACTGACAAATTCAAAAGAGATACGATATCAAAATGAAAATGAAAAGAAAATACTGAAAGCGATAAAAGAACTCCCCCCACACCTGAACGAAACATTGTCCGCAATGTTTTTGCACAAGCATGAGAGGTACATACCGGACCTACTGAGGAGGGGGTGGAAATTGCAACATCAAACGTTGCATCATCTCGTGCATATCAGTGATCTTTTTTCCTTGATGGGTCTGCTCTTCTCCCTGCCTTGTTTGCTCAGTTCGCAGGTGCCCAATTTCAGATTGGACCCATTCCCATTGATTCGGAGCCATAGAAGAGGATCCTGAACCATAGGTATCAAAATGAGATGGCTCCTGTGGAAACTGATGGTGAGTCGGGTCCTCGCCGTCTCCTTGATTACCTGCATCAAAATCAACATCTTGGTCGTCTCCTTCCGGAGCGACATTAGTGTAAAGCCAGTTAGCACGATTAGACGAGCTGGCTTTTGCCGGGTCAGGTAATTCAAACAAGAAACGACTTCTGCTTGTCAACCAATAGCCACCATTAGAAATAGTAATCATGGATTGATGAATAAGAGATTCCATATCAATCTTAGTTTTACCTGCAATAGGAGTGTCAGTGTCCAATAATTCTTTGTAACCAAAATGAACCGCAATTTGGGTGATGAGACCACCCACAGAAATTCCTCCCGACGAGGCACGACCTACCTTGCCTAAAAAATCAGCCACGAAAGCGGCGGCATTAAGCACATCATGGTGAAGCATTGCATAGAGGAAAAAGAGTTCCCTCATGGTCGCAACGCCATGACTATCACCCCGGCCAAATACAGTGTATGCAAGGCCCTTCTGGGCATAGCGAATACATGGATTCTGAATCCATGAGGACTTAGCACTCGCGGCGACATACGCCTCCAATCCTGTGATATCGCCCCAAAATTGTTGTCCCGGGAATTCATCCGGAACAGCCCCTGGTCCATAGATGGGCAATTTGAGGATACCCCCTAACTCCTCTACTGTTAACTCATGAGCTTGGTTAAACAAGCGGAACTTAAGAGTACCAAAGAAGTACTTAATAGCCCCGTTCCACTTTCTTTCTAAATGAAACTCTATGGTGCTTAGAAACTCAAGAGTGAGGCGTTCATAGGATGGTGCCTCCATATACATAAATTCCAGCATACCCACAGAATGAAATAGCCTATCAATATCGATTTTAATGCCTAGGGTATTCATAGTGTTTTCACAGATATACCTTGTGGGGATGAGCTTCCGCTTGACATGGTTCAAATATCTTTGGTGATGCTTAGGGTCCTCAAAGAGAATGTCATGCGGGTTGGATTGGCGGACCGGCCTTTTGCGAGTGCCTGCAGATTCGGAAACTTGCTTACCCGTGTTGGTTCTTTTCTTTGGTGGCATGATGAGTACCTACAAGAAAGAGAGCAAACAAAAATACAAAACGAAAAATTTAAGAATTAGAAGAAAAAGTCACCGTAGGGTTGAAGAGCGTGAGGAGTGGAACGACTTTTGTGAAGGCGGATAGGGGTTTTGAGTAGTGTAGAGGGAGAAGTTGGAAGCTTTAGTGATGGGGGTTAATGGAGTTTTAGGTTTTTGTAAGGCAGAGAGAGGTTGAAGAAGAGGGTTTATGAGAAAAAGGAAGAATAAAATAAAAAGAAAATAGGGATATAAGGAGAGAGAGTGATTCTGATTGGATAGAAGAGTGGTGGGATGGGTGGGGTCCATGGGCCCATTTAAAAAAATTTGAAAAAAAATTCACGCACAGGCAACACGGCCCGTGTTGCGCAACACGGCCACCCGTGTTGCCTCACTGTTTTTTTTTTAAAAAAATTCTTCCTCCCAGTAGACGCAACACGGCCCGGGTTGTGTAACACGGCCACCCGTGTTGCTCCACTGTTTTCACTCTTTCTCCTCTTTTTTTTTCGCCTGGGGCAACACGGCCCGTGTTCCACAACACGGCCACCCGTGTTGCACCCCTGGTTCCACTTCACAAAAAAAAAAATTTTCTCCTTCATTTTTCCTTGTTTTTCCTCACTTTGTGACCACCACTAGGATCAGCTTTTCCTGAAACATTAAAAAGAAACAAAACACATATAAAATAAAACAACGAGAATACGTTAGGAAAATCCGTGGGTTGCCTCCCACGAAGCGCTTCGTTTAACGTCGCTTGGCTCGACGATCGTTCATCTTATCCTGTAAGACTAACACTGTGAATCAGACCACTTTCTTGTCCTTGATAATACGGCTTCACACGCTGTCCATTCACTTTAAATGTATCCCCGTTTGTTTGATTTTTTAATTCTATTGCTCCATGAGGGAATACTTTGTGAATTAGGAATGGTCCTGACCATCGTGACTTTAACTTTCCGGGGAATAGTTTCAACCGGGAGTTAAACAGCAATACCAATTGACCTTCTCGCAGTTCCTTTTTCTGAATCCTCTGATCATGCCATTTCTTTGTTTGTTCCTTGTATGTTTTGGCATTCTCGTATGCTTGATTTCGAAACTCTTCCAACTCATGAAGTTGAGTTGTTCGAGCTTCACCGGCTTTCAGGAGATCACAATTTAGGAGTTTGGTGGCCCAAAACGCTTTGTGCTCGAGTTCGAGTGGAAGGTGACATGCCTTCCCATACACCAATTGATATGGAGACATACCTATAGGAGTCTTGTAAGCTGCTCTGTATGCCCAGAGAGCGTCATCTAACTTGGTCGACCAGTCTTTGCGAGAGGCACTAACAGTTTTTTCCAGAATTTGTTTTATTTGCCTGTTAGAAACCTCGACTTGCCCACTTGTTTGAGGATGATATGGGGTGGCGATCTTGTGTTTCACATTGTATTTTTTCAACAAATTCTCCATTATTTTATTTAAGAAGTGAGTACCTTCATCACTGATTAGTGCTCTGGGTACTCCAAACCTAGAGAAGATGTTATGCTTGAGAAAAGTCACCACCACTTTCGCATCATTGGTGGGTAAGGCTACAGCTTCCACCCATTTTGATACGTAGTCAACTGCCACCAAGATGTAATTCTTCCCGAAGGATGGTGGGAACGGTCCCATAAAATCAATCCCCCATAAGTCGAACAGTTCCACTTCCAACATAGCATTCTGAGGCATCTGATTTCGCTTTGAGATGTTACCTGTTCTTTGACATCTGTCACATTCTCGAACAACATGGTGAGCATCCTTGAATAAGGTCGGCCAGTATAACCCAGATTGTAAGACTTTCGCAGCAGTTCTATCTCCACTAAAGTGTCCCCCATAGTCTGAGTCATGGCATGCTTTTAGTACATCCCGTTGTTCCTCCTCTGGTACGCACCGTCTGACCAACCCATCTATCCCTTTCTTGTATAGGAAGGGGTCATCCCATAAGTAGAACCTGCAATCATGTAGAAACTTTTTCTTGCGGTTAGAATCAAAATCTTCTGGAATTACCCCACCTACCAGATAATTTGCATAATCGGCAAACCAAGGTGCACCAACAACAGCAAGGATATGTTCATCTGCGAATTCATCCTTTATTGGACGTTTTTCCTCTGTTTCCTCGATAGGTGACATTCGAGAAAGATGGTCTGCGACTGTGTTTTCACGCCCTTTTTTATCACGAATCTCCACATCGAACTCATGAAGGAGTAAGATCCATCTCAGAAGCCTTGGCTTTGAATCCTGTTTGGCAAAAAGATACTTCAAAGCAGCATGGTCAGTGTAAACAATAACTTTGGAACCCAACAGATATTGCCTGAATTTATCAAAGGCATAAACAACAGCTAGCAACTCTTTTTCAGTTGTTGCGTAATTTATCTGTGCAGGGTTTAAAACATGACTAGCGTAGTAAATAACATGCAACAATTTGTCCCTACGCTGTCCTAGAACTGCCCCTACTGCAATGTCACTTGCATCACACATGATCTCGAAAGGAAGAGACCAATCTGGGGCTACAACAATTGGTGCCGAAACTAATTTTTTTCTTAATTGTTTCAAATGCTACGGCACAATCATTATCAAAGTTAAAGGCTCTATCCTTAACCAATAGAGTAGTTAAGGGTTTGGCTATTTTAGAAAAGTCTCTTATGAACCGGCGGTAGAAACCCGCATGCCCTAAGAAACTTCGAATACCTTTCTCATTCATTGGTGGTGGCAGCCTTGATATGACTTCTATTTTTGCTTGGTCAACTTCTATTCCCTTGTGGGAAATTTTGTGACCCAAAACTATACCTTCACGCACCATGAAGTGACACTTCTCCCAGTTGAGGATCAAGTTTGTCTGTTGACATCTGTCTAACACAAGAGCAAGATTATTTAAACAATTATCAAAAGACTTACCAAACACTGAGAAGTCATCCATGAATACTTCCATATGCTTTTCAAGCATATCCTCAAAGATGGCTTGCATACATCTCTGAAAAGTAGCTGGAGCATTACATAACCCGAATGGCATCCTTCTATAGGCAAAAATACCAAACGGGCAAGTGAAAGCCGTCTTTTCTTGATCTTCTGGTGCGACCGCTATTTGATTATATCCCGAATAACCATCAAGGAAACAATAGTAATCATGACCTGCTAACCTCTCCAGCATTTGGTCTATGAAAGGTAACGGGAAGTGGTCTTTTCTTGTCGCCAAATTTAGCCTTCTGTAATCGATGCAAACTCTCCATCCTGTTACTGTCCTTGTAGGGATTAACTCATTTTTCTCATTTTTTATCACTGTAGTTCCTCCCTTTTTCGGTACTACATGTACAGGACTCACCCAAGCACTATCAGATATAGGATAGATCATTCCCGCATCTAATAGTTTCACCACTTCTTTTCTGACTACTTCCTTCATTACTGGATTCAACCTCCGTTGAGGTTGGACTACCGGTTTGTGATCATCCTCCATGAGAATTTTATGCATGCAAACCGTAGGACTAATACCTTTCAAATCGTCAATCGACCATCCCATGGCCCCTTTGTGCTTTTTCAGAACTTCAACAAGTTTGCTCTCTTGGATAACTTCAAGGTGTGAACTTATGATAGCCGGACATTTGTTTTCTGTGTCTAGGAAGACATATTTGAGGTTCTCCGGTAGTTGTTTCAATTCAGCCTCCTTCTTTGGTTCATCTTTCTTTTCCTCTACTAATGGTTGCCTTAAATCCTCCCACCGATTTTGTCGAGAACTTTTAAAGAAAGGTTTTGCCTCCATCATATTCAACACTTCTATCTCTTCTTCGTCACCCTCTTCAGTTTCGTTGAAAATTGATAAACTCAACACTCTTTCTAAAGGTAATTGTTGTGACTTCAAAGCATTCTCATTGTGAACAATTTGATCAATCACCTCAATATGTTGACTAGTAGCAACATCATCCTTGTATTTCATGGTGTTTCGCACATCAATTTTTAACTCTTCATCATACACCTTCAAGGTCATCGTGCCCTCTTCTATGTCTATCAAACATCTCCCGGTCTCTAAGAATGGTCTCCCCAAAATGATCGGGATTTATTCATCTTCTGGCATCTCTAAAATTACAAAATCTACTGGAAACACAAACTTGTCTATTTTTACAAGCACATCTTCTACTATCCCGTAAGGTCTTTATACGGAATGATCGGCAAATTGGAGTGTCATTCTTGTATCTTGAACTTTACCAATTCCCAATCTCCTGTAGATGAACAGTGGCATAAGGCTAACACTTGCTCCTAAGTCAATAAGAGCCTTTTTAAATGATCTATCTCCAATAGTACAAGGAATAGTTACAGAGCCTCGGTCTTTCTTCTTCACCGGAATCTTCATACCCTGCAAAATAGCACTACAAGTTTCAGTTAGAATAATCGGATCACAATCGATTGTCCTTTTCTTGGAGATTATATCTTTCATGAACTTGGCATAGGTAGGCATTTGTTCTAACGCCTCCAGGAATGGTATGTTCAACTCAAGTTTCTTAAACATTTCCAAGAATTTTTGAAAGTTTTTCTCGTGCTGTCCTTTCTTCTTATTTCTTGTTGGAAAGGGTAATTTGATTTCCGGTTTTTGTTCACTAGTCTTCCCTTTAGTTGTTGGTTCCAACACACCCAAGTCTTCCACTTGTGCTTCATTCTCTTTTATTTCTACATCTACTTCAAGCAATGGTTCTTCTTCTTCAGCGTTCTCCTCCACAAATTCCTTCGCTTTTCCACTTCTTGTTACTATAGCACTCACATTATTGTGATCTTTGGGATTCGTAACTGTGGTACTAGGTAGAGCACCCTGTTGTTGAGGATTTGCCAATTGTTGTGCTATTTGACTCATCTGAATTTCAAGGTTTTTAATTGAAGCTCCAGTATTCCGAAAATTACTTCTTGTTTCTTCTTGAAATTGAGAGCCTTGAGCAGCCATTTTTTCAATGGCGATCTCCCAATCTGCTTTTCTTGGCCCTTGTTGTTGGAATTGTTGTTGAGCTTGTTGATAAGGTTGTTGATACGGTTGTTGTTGCGGTGATCGATACTGCTGTTGTTGTTGTGGCTGATTTTGATAAGGAATCACCCCTTGTTTTGGAACATTCCCTTGTTGATCCTTTCAGGAGAAATTTGGATGATTCTTCCACCCTGGATTGTAAGTATTAGAGTAAGGGTTGTTCTGCTTCAAAAAATTGATTTCTTCCACCTGCTGAGCTGTGACCACACAATGTACGGCAAAGTGAGGTCCCCCACATATTTCACAATTCACTGCTTGAGTCGGTTGTGCAGGTTGAATTTGAGCCACCGTTTGTTTTTCAAGAGCCATTTGTTTTAATCTGCGCTCAACTTCAGCTGCGATCTGCTCTTCCATCTTAACAACTTGATTCGTCAACTTCAAATCAACTAACCCTTCTGGTTGATTTACACTGCGGTCATACAGCTCTAAGTGTTCGTTTGCTGCAATAGCATCAATGATCTTCTTTATCTCAGTGGCTGTTTTAAAATTTGTTGAACCACCAGCAGCTGTGTCAATTAATTGTTTAGTCTTAAGCTTAACACCATTCACAAAATTCTGCATTTGCTCGGTTGCATCCATGTTATGAGTAGGACATGCAACCAACAACCGCTTGAATCTTTTATACGCATCTCCAAGTGATTCTCCCTCCTTCTGTTTGAAATTAACTATATCATATCTCTTGCGGATATACACAGAAGCTGGAAAATA